>NC_092148.1:5343354-5535729 GCF_045791955.1 Oncorhynchus clarkii lewisi
GGTACTGTCCCTGTTTAGTGAGGCTAGTGATGGTACTGTCCCTGTTCAGTGAGGCTAGTGATGGTACTGTCCCTGTTTAGTGAGGCTAGTGATGTTATTATTGTTTGACAGTAAATGAGATTCACCTCATTGGCACCTCATTGGCTAATATGTCCCTTTGCCATTCTTCCTGACCCAACCTCCGGCCCCATACAGACCAAGTATGACTTCACTTCCTGTCACGGTGTGCTGTTGGTCTGTCTGATTGTCCTGTTCCTCTTCGGCTTCCTCTGCATCTTCATCCGCAACAAGATCCTGGAACTGGTCTATGCCTCGCTGGGCGCTCTACTCTTCACATGCGTAAGTTCTTGTCACAAATGCCACCCTATTTTCTTTATAGTGCACTACTTTTGACCATCGTAGTGCACTATTTAGGGAAGGGTGCTATTAGGGATGCATACTAAAATCTCTTTCTTCGGTAATGATCTTGATTATCATAGGTGGTGTCTCTTCCTGTAGAAACTATACTGGCGGTGGTAGTAGGGCAACGATTTAAGTATTCATGCAAGTGCTTTGATTGATGGGCCCTGGCCAAAATAATGCAATATATAGGGAACAGGATGCCATTTGTACACAGACTTAGTCATTATTTTGCGTGTGTTGTCAGACCAAATCAAGACCGTATCTCACTGCACATGTCTTGCTAAATAGAATGAGTAGAATGCTAATTGTAATTGTGATAATAGAATGATCATTGTTTTGAATGTGATTGATTCCAGTTCTTGGCTGTGGACACTCAGCTGCTGCTTGGCAACAAGGAGAATGCCCTGAGTCCAGAGGACTATGTTTTTGCTGCTCTCTCCCTGTACACTGACATCATCAACATCTTCCTCTTCATCCTGTCTATCGTTGGAAGAGCACGGAACTGAGATATTCCTCTAAAGGAACCATTGAAGGATGAAGGAGTCTTTTTACAGGAGTTACCAATCTGTTCCCATATCTAGTACAACACCTGCTACACGTTGTTTTACGTGCCTATGTCTCAGGTGAACACTGCTGTCACCTGTCGTTCTAAACGTGGTTCCCTCTGTGCTTTTAGAGCAGTGGTTCCCAAACTGTGGGGCGTGACCCCCCCCCCCCCCCCTAGCGAACTCAGCCCGGCGTTGAACTTACTCTTGAAAGTTGTAATAGTAGAACGCACAAGGTGACATTTGTAAATTGGGTGGTGCATCATCAGTTCCTCTTGTCAGTCATTACGGACCATGTTTGGGTAACCCTGATCTAGCAGATGCTCTTATCCAGAGAAATGCATTTTTCTATTGTCTTACTATTTTTCTTTGCTAATTTTCGTACTTTTTAACTCTGCATTGTTGGGAAAAGACTCGTAAATAAGCATTTCACGGTGAAGTCTACACCTGTTGTATTACTGTTACAAAACATTTGATTTGACTTAGTCCGTTCATTCAACTTGGCTAACTAAACAACCACACATCACAGTCATAGCAAGTAACTCTGCTTGATAGTACTCCCTCATGTTCATTGTGCTCATTTTTACCACAATCCAGACTGGTTTAAATTGTGTAGTGTGAATAATTAATCATATTTGAATTCAATTTGTTTTGTGATATTTCTGATGTTTGTGAGTCTTTGCAGCTGTATTTGTTGATATTTATTCAATTAAAACTGAATTGTGATCTCTTCTTTTTTCTTGTTTTATCAGTGCTGATGGTTACTGGATGCTGTTAAATTGTTTCTAATAGTGTATGAATCATGATTATGCACTTTGTGATATGATTATTTTTTTTCTAAGCCAAAAGCATGAATGTCAGTTTGTTAATTATATTTTTCCAGACATTTGTGCCTAGTTTTCAGCTTTTCAGTCTGGAGAGAAATGGTGTGAGAAATGATTTCCCCTGATGCAATGCAAATGTTGGGCGTCAAGAATGACGTATAGCCTATCTGTTTAGACATCATAAAGGAGATTCTATAATTATGTTCGATGTGTAATTATGACACCGGTGTCAAGTTAAATCGAACGTTCTGACACCCTATTATGATGCTATTTATAACCTATTTCAGTTGAGGATTTGATTTATAAGACAGGCGGAAAGGGTCCACAAACTTGCGGGTTGTGTCTCAATTGTCTGAACGCCTGAAGTAGGCGCTTGGAGTCGGAGAAGTGTTTCTGGGTGGATATGGATACAGAGGGGGGCGGTGCGTCATTGCGCTTGGAGAATGAGAAACTGCGGTACGAGAATGACGACCTGAAAATAATGCTTGGCCTAATGAAGGAAAACTTTGATCTTAAGTCCAAACTGCAAACCTCCGCTCTAACCAGCGATACTCTCAGGGAATCGACAGGTAACTGTTCAAGTATGGTTTACGCATTGCAATCTCCATCTATGTGGGTGATGGTGGTGCGTGTGCCGCTCTTTGTCACTAGAGGACGTCCAAGACATGTGACACGTCCGGACCGTTAGAATTAATAAACAGGGTTGGAAAAGCTGAAGAATTGGATTTACACTTTACGGCGTGAAATGAAATGTAATTAATCTCAACCCTTTTTACATAAAGACATCTCATAGTGATGTAAAGCAACAACAAAAAACAAACCATTTAAAAACGACATTAAGTTCATGAGTTGATCTAAGGACAAGAGACTGAAGGTTGAGAACGTTCATGGTTCCATTGTTTAGACGCCTGGATAGATATTTTACCTATCGACTAACCAAATCATATGTTATAGCAATCTGTCAGTCGATGACGTGCACGCAGCCATTGGTTGATGCATGCGAGGTCTCAGCAACCCATGGCTTGAGTGAGATCGATCAGCAGAGGGAGGATGTAGTCAAAGGGGAAGGCATCTACATATATTTGCTGATTGTTTTTGCCTGGTGTCTTTTTGTCTCCATTTGTCACCCCTTTTTGCATTTAGAATTGACTCTGGTGTGAATTTCCACAGGCAGGAACACAACTATTCAGTGGCAAGACATCGTGGATGAGGACAGATTCAAACATGAGCTGCATCAATCGCCCAGACATCCTCACAGAACGTCTTCCCCGGTTAACCTGGAGTCCTACACCAAGAGCTGCATGTGCACAGTCCCACGAGAACATGAAGAGACTGCAAGCTGTTCTTACGTCATGTCTCAGAAGGTGAAAGGTGCGTGAAATGGTCGTTTGCTCATTACAATGTTGTGACATGATCCTTAAGAGAAAAATGTTAGTCAGAAATTGAATCACCATTTTGTATCAACTGAGCTGATTATGACAATATTGCAATAGCAGAAGAGAATAGAAAAATATGTATTCAAAACTATTGTATATTGTATAGGTCCCAAATTGCACCCTATTTCCTATATAGTGCATAACTTTTGAGTAGGGCCTATAGGGCTCTGGTCAATAGTAGTGCGCAATATAGGAAACAGGATGCCTTCTGGGATGTTGTTTAGAATAGGAACATTTTGTTAAACTAGCTGTGGATGAATGTTGATGTTGGTGTAATGAGGTCTATTGAAGTAATCCATGCAGATTCAGAGATTGGTTCTGTAATGGTGTTTATTGATTCAGATCCAGAGCGGTTGTTGGGGGAGATAGCCTTCCAGCTGGATCGAAGGATCCTGTCCTATGTGTTCCAGGGCCAGAACAGACTCTATGGGTTCACTGTGCTCAATATACGAGACAAGATCATTCAGGTGTGTGTGTGTGTGTGTGTGTGTGTGTGTGTGTGTGTGTGTGTGTGTGTGTGTGTGTGTGTGTGTGTGTGTGTGTGTGTGTGTGTGTGTGTGTTTGTGTGCGTGCGTGTGTGTGTGTGTGTTGTCCTTTGTACAAAAGGCAGACATTCCAGTTTTTGAATAATAAGAAAGTTGAACAACATTATTCCTTCCTTCTGTCAGCTAAGGGATAATAGACTAGTTGAACAACAGGGTGTGGTTGTGTGCCATGTAGATATTTCAATCATTCACACACAGATGGAAATCAAAGCCTCCCGAACCGGTTTATTCCCAGGTCAAAATGGTTTTCCATTTCCTAAGAAGTTCATTCCAAATCTGTTCTAAACAAATGTGTAAGAGAGAGTTGGATAATGACATCTACAGTATAACTGGATTAGAAACTCTACAGGCTAATCCCTCACTCCCATGAGACTGCTTGCGTCCCAAATGGAACCCTCTAAACTATATAGTGCACTACTTTTGACTGTGTGTCTGTCCCAAATGGCACCCTATTCCAAATGGAGCCCTATATGGGCTCTGGTCTAAAGTAGTGCACTCTATTGGAAATAGGGTGCCATATGAGACTCACAATCCCTTTTCCTCAGGTGTCCACACACCCTCTGACGGGGAAGGTGGACGAGGGCTACAGGCTCCAGCTGTCCCAGCGCTACACTGAGCTGATGGCCAAGCTGAAGCAGCTAGGCTATAGTATGACTCTCCACCCCCCCTTCACAGAGTTCATCATCAACACCTACGGAATCCTGAAGCAGAGGGCTGACTCATACAGCACCCGGGAGCTGGGATACAACAGGTGGTGATGTAGTCCCTTCAGGGTACCAGCTCGGCTGTGATGTCAGCTCAGCTTCCCTGCCATCAGGTTGGAGGTGTCAGACAATTACTGTAAAGGCTGCACTGCACGCTTCAGGAGGAGTTTCATCCCGGGGGGGGGGGGTTTATCACCATGAATCATTAACAATTCTATGAAGCTTCCTCCTATATGTGCAGGTGTGGGGGGGGGGGGCTGTTTACTGTTGTTTGTTTGCTGCCATGTTACAATGTGGTTTATGTAATGTGTGGTTTGTGTATGTAATGTGTGGTTTGTGTATGTAATGTGTGGTTTGTGTATGTAATGTGTGAGCTGTAGTAGGATTTTCCTCTTGTAGGACAATAAACAACAGTCTAATCTCAACAGCCCGGACTTCCTCAGGAGAGTAGTTATCAACGCAGCCCCCTCCAAACTGCTGAAGGATCTCCTGCTGCTGTTCAGTTGCCTCTCTTTCATGGCCAGGCAGGACGGCAAGCCCCTCTTCCTCTGGTAGACGGGCTGGGAACAGCTCTGGTCCAGGGTGTTACGTGCAGCTTGCTGATTCTGAGTCTTTTATAAACGCTTCGGACCAGAGCTAGACTGAGACAGCCACTGACACCACCTCCCTCCACAGCAGAGCAGTCGTCTGTGGAGAGTCAAGGTTTTACACTATAAACAAATGACTCAAACCCAGCTCTTAACGTGTCTAAGCTTTTATTGCTTTGGAGACAAGCGCTAGTTTAGTGGCTAGTGATACATGTATTACCTGCCATTATATTTCCATATTTAAATGACAGACATGGAAAACCTGGACAGAATAAATACTTCCAGAGCTCTTTGGGCCATTTAAAATGCATTTCAACAAAGAAAAAGCAGCCTGTTTAAGTCACACGACTCATTTTCATTTACACTGAACAAAGTTTAAACAACATGTCAAATATTTGTCCCATGGTTCATGAGCTGAAATAAAAAAATCCCAGACATTTGTCATACACACAAAAAGCTTATTTCTCTCAAATTTTGTGTACAAATTTAGTTTACATCCCTGTTAGTGAGCATTTATCCTTTGCCAAGATAATCCAGTCATATCAAGAAGCTGATTAAACCGCATGATCATTACACAGGTCCACCTTGTGCTGGGGACAATAAAAGGCCACTTTAAAATGAGCAGTTTTATCACACAACACAATGCCATAGATGTCTCCAGTTTTAAAATGAGCAGTTTTATCACACAACACAATGCCATAGATGTCTCCAGTTTTAAAATGAGCAGTTTTATCACACAACACAATGCCATAGATGTCTCCAGTTTTAAAATGAGCAGTTTTATCACACAACACAATGCCATAGATGTCTCCAGTTTTAAAATGAGCAGTTTTATCACACAACAACAATGCCATAGATGTCTCCAGTTTTGAGACATGGTGACTGCAGGAATGAACCACCAGAGCTGTTGCCAGAGACATGAATGTTCATTTCTCTGCCATAAGCTGCCTCCAATGTCATTTGACAGTATTTGCCAGTACATCCAACCGGCCTCACAACCACAGACTATGTGTAACCACACCGGCCCATCCACATCCAGCTTCTTCACCTGCAGGATCGTCTGGATGCTGGGTGCTGAGGAGTATTTCTGTCTGTCTTAAAGACATTTTGTGGGGAAAAACTCATTCTGATTGGCTGGGCTTTGCTCCCCAGTGGGTGGGCCTGGCTGCCAAGGGTGTGGGCCTATACCCTCCAAGGCCCACCCATAGCTGCACCCTGTCCAGTCATGTGAAATCCATACATTAGGGCCTAATTTATTTATTTCAGTTGACTGATTTTCTAATATGAACAGTAACTCAGTAAAGTCTTTGAAATTGTTGCCTTTCAATATCGTAACGAACCTGGGTTTGTAAGCGCGAATCCGCGCTTAATAACCCCATATACCTATAAACCCTTATACTGTTCGTATAAGGAAATATGTTCAACTCATTTGCCATTTCAGACGAGCACGCACACGGTGGGAAATAAGCGGCATGCACGCGCAAACTGTCTAGACTGGAGTTGGCTGCTCCCCGCGCGGGACAAGTCTTACACTGGTCGCTGGAATCCTTGTCTTCTGTTTTATACAGGAATATTGAATGAAAAATATCCACAGCATGATGAGGCCAACTTAGCAGTAGCCATGCTTACATGTATTTAGACGGATAGATTCACATTTTATGAAGGAAGTGGACTCTTCTATACAGACAGGTAAGAATAAAGGTGCATAGCTCATGTTAACGTTTGCTAACCAGATAACCTATTTTTAGCTAGCTAGTGGCTAACATTAGTCCACGAACGTGTGGCTATGTAAACGTGTAAGACAAAATTGTCTTGTTCATGAATGATACATTGTGCATGTGAGCACCTGCTACCTAGCCCAAATTAGTGAACATTTTCAAACTGGTTGAATTAGCCAGGTAACGTTAGTGCTCCAAGTTAACGTTAGCTGGCTAGCTAGCTAACCACGCCACGTCAGAGAACAGCATTTGGGGCGAGTCGATCATTTCACACACAACGAAAACTTGAGACACAATCGATATCACATTCATTCATGACCGATGTTGGTTGGCATGACAGTGTCAGCAGAAATTGTCGGAAAGTGTGGGTCTTTTTGGATACTTTTTGTGGACTATTTTGAACATTGCATCGACCACTAGTTTTACACACTACACATCTGTTGCTATAGCGATTAGTGAATTCGTGCAGATGGTGACGTCTGGATTAACAGTAGTTTGGGTAAAATACCCGTATATTCTTCTCCTCTTGCCCTCCTTTCCAACAATGTCTGTCTGTCTATCCACCAACCCAGCCCTTCATGTGCGCGCAGCCCAGTAAGCCAATGTAATCTGCCTTTCTACTCCAATTGATCCCGTGTACTATGACGCACCAGCTGTCGCCCAGCCCCATTGGGTTGATTCTGGTTTCCCTGACAACCATGCAACTTCAAGCACTATTGATTTACCTCACTAGTCGAACCAGGAAAGGTCTGAAAACACCCTCTACATGTCCTGTCTGTGTGTTGTCTTCTACGTTTACTTCCAGTAGATTGCAGAGTCTCAGTCAGATGGTGAATAACCAGAGTGAGGTGAGCAGCTGGGAGCCCTGATGCCTGATCTCCCTATTTGTGTCCAGAGGTGACTGAAGGAGGGAGGCATGTCTCTGCGGGAGTCCCCATTCCCCAACAGCTTTGTGGAGGGCCTCCATGCAGTGAGCTGGGGTCTCATCCTGCCCTGCTTCTGGTTCCTGGACCGCCTCATTGCCGTCTGCATGTCCACCAGCCTGGAACGCACCCAGCGGCACGAGCAGGAGTGTTACCTTCACCCTCTCAAGGTGTTCTTCGGCTTCATCCTCTTCCTCGCCCTCTTCCTGGTCACGGCTCCCCTGGCCTTCCTGGGGTTCCTGCTTTGGGCTCCCCTCCAGGCCGCCCGAAGGCCCTTCTCCTACCACCAGGAGCCACCGTCGAGGCCAGCACCAGCCGAGGAGGGGGAGAGGAACCTGGGCTTTGAGGCAGGGGCCAACAAGGCCACTTTTGGTTTTGCTACTGCCAACCTGTGCCTATTGCCGGACGGCATCGCACGCTTCAACAACCTGGGGCACACGCAGCGCCGTGCCACCGCCATCGGCCGGAGCATCGTGCAGGGCGTGAACCGGCCACACATCCGCATCTTTGTGGACTCTCCCAGTAGCTGTGGCACCCTCAGCCCCTCCAGTAGCCTGCTCCCCGGCCCCTCCACCACCAGCCCTGCCTCATACGGCGCTACAGACCCAGCCTGCCAGCCACCACCCCAGGCTCATTCAGACGAGGACCAAGCTGACGGAGCGGTCCCAACAACGACACCCCCCAAACCCAGTGACTCAAACTATGTGGTGTACGTGCCCTGTGACGACACTGAGGAGTCTTCCCATTCTCCCGCCCCCGTCATCAACACCAACTACAACTCCAACCAGCAGGACCGGAAGGGCCACAGGAACCCTCCGCGGGCCCTACTCACTCAGGGGGTCGCCCAGCGCGGTCAGGCTGGGCCAGACGACGTGCCCTGGGAGGTGTCTTCTCTCTTCCCGGCCAACGTGGACATCCTGTGTCTGGAGGAGGTGTTTGACAAGAGGGCAGCTGTGAAGCTGACCAACACCCTGGGGCCCCTGTTCAACCACATACTGTATGATGTAGGGGTGTACGCCTGCCAGCCTCCCGGCAGCTGCTCCTCCTTTAAGTTCTTCAACAGCGGCCTGTTCCTGGCCAGCCGTTACCCAGTGCTGGAGGCCCAGTACCACTGCTTCCCTAACGCCCGGGGGGAGGATGCCCTGGCTGCTAAAGGCCTGCTCTCTGCCAAGGTACCAGTCACCACAGAGATCCTATTACACTACTAGAGAGGATGAAGTCAATAGGCTGATATTGGCAGCCATTTTGATTAGATTAAGGAGAAATACAGTTCTAATTTGTAATTCTATGCCACTCACTGTCATTATAGCTCTTGTCTTTCTCACCTCTCGCCTGCACTTTGGGTTTTTTTCTGCTTAAAATAGCTGTGATATGTGGTTGTTTTTTTCCTACTAACTTTAGTTGAAAGCACTGACTAAGTCTCTCTGGAGAAGAGTGTCTGGTAAATGTAGTGTCATCTGGTTGCCATTAACGCTCCTACTGTATTGAGTTACTGTTGTCAGTTATTGTAATGATAACGGCCGCTCCATTTTACCATGGGTTAAACAATAACATCATCAACAAGAAGGCAGTTCATACCCAGTAGGTGAAGTAATGGATTGTGGGTGTTCCCAGGTGCTAGTTGGCCAGAATCAGAAAGAGAAGAAGCTGGTTGGATATTTTAACTGCACACACCTCCATGCACCTGAAGGCAAGTCATCTTCATTCATTATTTTAAAACTTAATCCAAAATGGCCTCCTCTTCTCTATTTACAGCACAACTTCTCACATAGCTCATTGTAATTGAGCTACTACTGTACATTGCATTGTAGTTACACTGTTAATGCACCCTGAGGAAGGCACAGTGATGCCGAAACGTTGGTAAATACACATTAAATTGCTGGGAGATTATACAGGGAGTGTGTGACTTTCTTTATTTTGATAGTTTTATCATTTATTTGTCGTTAGTCAGCACCTCCACACAAACTATTATTCTGGCTGTACGCCAGCTCATGTTGTTTTATCATTTATTTGTCGTTAGTCAGCACCTCCACACAAACTATTATTCTGGCTGTGCACCAGCTCATGTTGTTTTATCTACACTGTTTATGCACACCACACATTTATATACTGGAATCCTGACATAGCGCACTGTAATATACAGTATCTACTGCTGTACATATCTCTCTTAGTATATATTTTTGGTGTGTGTGTATATGTGCACAGATTGCGTTTTGTTTTATGATAGTGTTGTGTTTAGGTTCTGAACAGACAGAGTAAAAACTGAAACGGACGACTAGAGAAAAGCTCAAGCCACGTTTATTCAACCCACTGGGTGCCTCCGCTGCAAGCACAACATACAAGTACATATCTATACCTTCTGACTAGGAGTCACCTCCTTTTATGACTGAGATAAAAACAATCCGTCTCTGTTGCTAGGCAGGAACTAAACCTGTTCCTCTTACTGGTGTTGTCATGGCCCTGCATGAGTCTAGAACCTTCATTAGAGCGTGGAAGTGTGTGAGAGAGGACTGTAGTTAGCTCGTCTCCAGAGATGTATTTTCTCTTCAACTGTTCACCCTTATT
This sequence comes from Oncorhynchus clarkii lewisi, assembly GCF_045791955.1. Classification (NCBI taxonomy): domain Eukaryota; kingdom Metazoa; phylum Chordata; class Actinopteri; order Salmoniformes; family Salmonidae; genus Oncorhynchus; species Oncorhynchus clarkii. Next base: position 5,353,604 of record NC_092148.1, read on the forward strand.
GAGTTGAGTTCCACATCCCTCCTGGTCCTAGTTCCACAGCAACTTCCTTAGAAATATTACTATTCAGCAATAACATCCATAAACAAAGTTCCTATTCTTCCTTCGTTGACCCCTAACATACAGGTCTTTTATACATGTCAAGGTAATCAATAAGGTCTAATATGGTGACAGGAATAAGTATATTTCAAGCCAGAATCTGACCGTTAATTGGTTTGTTTCTTACATTTGTTTTGTTATTTGTGTACTTGTTTGACATTTGACTGCCCTGTTAAAAGCTAGTAGCACAAGCATTTCACTGCACCTGCTGTAACATCTGCTTAACCCTGTACGTGACCAATACACTTTGATTTAGGACGCAGTAATTATCTGTCCAGCACCAGTCTCTCTCTGCTTGTATTGTAGTGGTTGAGATAACTGTGTCCTGTGATTGGCTGAGCAGGTGAAGGGGAGATCCGCTGTGAGCAGCTCAACATGCTCACCAAGTGGATCCAGGAGTTCCAGGTGACCAATAGCAAGCCTGATGAGGTGGTCGTGTTTGACGTGCTTTCTGGGGATTTCAACTTCGACAACTGCTCACCTGGTACGGCTGCGTCCCCAAATTGAATCCTATTCTCTATAAAGTGCACTACTTTTGATGAGAACCCTATGGGCCTTGGTCAAATGTAGTACACTATATAGGGAATAGGGTGTCATTTTTGGATATCTTTCTGTCTATGTACAGAGTACATTGGCTCTGCATGCAGTTTGTCTTCTATAAATGGGTATCTGTGTGGGCTTGATGTCGTGCAACCGGTTTCCACATTGTTCCATGTTTCTGCGTGTTTGTCCTTGGTCAGATGACAGTCTAGAACAGAAGCACAGTCTGTTTGAGGAGTACAGAGACCCCTGCAGGGCCGGGCCGGGCCAGGAGAAGCCCTGGGTCATTGGTGAGTTGGACTGTTGCACTATCTTTATACTGCGTCCCAAATGGCATCCTATTCCCTATACAGTGGTACTACATTTGACCAGGGCCCATAGGTAAGTAGTGTACTATTTAGAAATTGGGTGCCATTTGGGATACATAGCTGACATACAGGCCTACAAGTCATTAGGAACAATCAAACATTTCTTGATGTCTTGTGCACATTTATGTGACATGAATAATGTTTTTAACCTCTTGTATAGTCAGTCTCCTCTACAGGCCCCAGCTCCATGTTTATCTATATTGTGACATGAATAATGTGTTGAACCTCTTGTATAGTCAGTCTCCTCTACAGGCCCCAGCTCATGTTTAACTATATTGTGACATGAATAATGTTTTTAACCTCTTGTATAGTCAGTCTCCTGTACAGGCCCCAGCCCATGTTTAACTATATTGTGACATGAATAATGTTTTTCACCTCTTGTATGGTCAGTCTCCTGTACAGGCCCCAGCTCCATGTTTAACTATATTGTGACATGAATAATGTGTTGAACCTCTTGTATAGTCAGTCTCCTGTACAGGCCCCAGCCCATGTTTAACTATATTGTGACATGAATAATGTGTTGAACCTCTTGTATAGTCAGTCTCCTGTACAGGCCCCAGCTCCATGTTTAACTATATTGTGACATGAATAATGTTTTTCACCTCTTGTATGGTCAGTCTCCTGTACAGGCCCCAGCTCCATGTTTAACTATATTGTGACATGAATAATGTTTTGAACCTCTTGTATAGTCAGTCTCCTGTACAGGCCCCAGCCCATGTTTAACTATATTGTGACATGAATAATGTTTTTCACCTCTTGTATGGTCAGTCTCCTGTACAGGCCCCAGCTCCATGTTTAACTATATTGTGACATGAATAATGTGTTGAACCTCTTGTATAGTCAGTCTCCTGTACAGGCCCCAGCTCCATGTTTAACTATATTGTGACATTAATAATGTTTTGAACCTCTTGTATAGTCAGTCTCCTGTACAGGCCCCAGCCCATGTTTAACTATATTGTGACATGAATAATGTGTTGAACCTCTTGTATAGTCAGTCTCCTGTACAGGCCCCAGCTCATGTTTAACTATATTGTGACATGAATAATGTTTTGAACCTCTTGTATAGTCAGTCTCCTGTACAGGCCCCAGCCCATGTTTAACTATATTGTGACATGAATAATGTGTTGAACCTCTTGTATAGTCAGTCTCCTGTACAGGCCCCAGCCCATGTTTAACTATATTGTGACATGAATAATGTGTTGAACCTCTTGTATAGTCAGTCTCCTGTACAGGCCCCAGCTCCATGTTTAACTATATTGTGACATGAATAATGTTTTGAACCTCTTGTATAGTCAGTCTCCTGTACAGGCCCCAGCTCCATGTTTAACTATATTGTGACATGAATAATGTTTTTAACCTCTTGTATAGTCAGTCTCCTGTACAGGCCCCAGCTCCATGTTTATCTATATTGTGACATGAATAATGTGTTGAACCTCTTGTATAGTCAGTCTCCTGTACAGGCCCCAGCCCATGTTTAACTATATTGTGACATGAATAATGTTTTGAACCTCTTGTATAGTCAGTCTCCTGTACAGGCCCCAGCCCATGTTTAACTATATTGTGACATGAATAATGTGTTGAACCTCTTGTATAGTCAGTCTCCTGTACAGGCCCCAGCCCATGTTTAACTATATTGTGACATGAATAATGTTTTGAACCTCTTGTATAGTCAGTCTCCTGTACAGGCCCCAGCCCATGTTTAACTATATTGTGACATGAATAATGTTTTGAACCTCTTGTATAGTCAGTCTCCTGTACAGGCCCCAGCTCATGTTTAACTATATTGTGACATGAATAATGTTTTGAACCTCTTGTATAGTCAGTCTCCTGTACAGGCCCCAGCCCATGTTTAACTATATTGTGACATGAATAATGTGTTGAACCTCTTGTATAGTCAGTCTCCTGTACAGGCCCCAGCCCATGTTTAACTATATTGTGACATGAATAATGTGTTGAACCTCTTGTATAGTCAGTCTCCTCTACAGGCCCCAGCTCATGTTTATCTATATTGTGACATGAATAATGTTTTGAACCTCTTGTATAGTCAGTCTCCTCTACAGGCCCCAGCTCATGTTTAACTATATTGTGACATGAATAATGTTTTGAACCTCTTGTATAGTCAGTCTCCTGTACAGGCCCCAGCCCATGTTTAACTATATTGTGACATGAATAATGTTTTGAACCTCTTGTATAGTCAGTCTCCTGTACAGGCCCCAGCCCATGTTTAACTATATTGTGACATGAATAATGTTTTGAACCTCTTGTATAGTCAGTCTCCTCTACAGGCCCCAGCCCATGTTTAACTATATTGTGACATGAATAATGTTTTGAACCTCTTGTATAGTCAGTCTCCTCTACAGGCCCCAGCCCATGTTTAACTATATTGTCTGTTGTTTTATGTCTTGTAAGGAGTTTATTTGATATTTTTTATTTCCAAGGCACATCTGTGGAAATGGACAAAAATGTTTTCTTATGTTATATCGTTCAGGCACTTTGCTGGAACAGCCTACTCTGTATCATGAGGATGTAAGGACCCCAGAGAATCTTCAAAGGTATGCTATCCCTCAGACTGCATTCACTGGATGTAGTCAATGGGCCCTGGTCAAAACAACGTAGTGCACTACAACACATTGAAACCACTGGCCACTTTAATCATTGAAACCACTGGCCACTTTAATCATTGAAACCACTAGTCACTTTAATCATTGAAACCACTAGTCACTTTAATCATTGAAACCACTGGCCACTTTAATCATTGAAACCACTAGTCACTTTAATCATTGAAACCACTGGCCACTTTAATCATTGAAACCACTAGTCACTTTAATCATTGAAACCACTAGCCACTTTAATCATTGAAACCACTGGCCACTTTAATCATTGAAACCACTGGCCACTTTGATCATTGAAACCACTGGCCACTTTAATCATTGAAACCACTAGCCACTTTAATCATTGAAACCACTAGCCACTTTAATCATTGAAACCACTGGCCACTTTGATCATTGAAACCACTAGTCACTTTAATCATTGAAACCACTGGCCACTTTAATCATTGAAACCACTAGTCACTTTAATCATTGAAACCACTGGCCACTTTAATCATTGAAACCACTAGCCACTTTGATCATTGAAACCACTAGTCACTTTGATCATTGAAACCACTGGCCACTTTAATCATTGAAACCACTGGCCACTTTAATCATTGAAACCACTGGCCACTTTAATCATTGAAACCACTAGCCACTTTGATCATTGAAACCACTAGCCACTTTGATCATTGAAACCACTAGTCACTTGAATAATGTTTTCATCTTTATATACTGTATTCTATTCTACTGTATCTTAGTCTGTCGCTCTGACATTGCTCGTCCAACTAGATATATTTTTAATTCCATTCCTTTACTTTGTGTATGTTAGATACTACTGCACTGTTAGAGCTAGAAACACAAGCATTTCGCTACACCCGCAATAACATCTGCTAAACACGCGTATGTGACCAATAAAATCTGATTTGATATGGAATAAGGTGTCATTTGGGACATGTCCTACGTTCCCCTGATCCCTTCCCTGTCTCTAGGACCCTGGAGAGAGAGGAGTTGAGGAAACAGTACATCTCCTCTCCTGTGGCCCTGGAAGGCTGTCCCATGGTCTACCCTGAGTTGGGTCAGCCTTGGGTGGGGCGCCGCATCGACTACATCCTCTACAGAGAGAGCTCCATCTCCAAGCACTGCCGAACTGTAGGTGTTTCCATACTTTTCCCCTCTCTGGTTCGCTAGCATGAGCTAGCTATCAGATACCTGCCATCTCATTCAGCTGTATAGAAGAGTCCACTTCCTTCATGTTCTCCTCTCCACACTCCTGACCTCCACCTGTGTTATTGAAATGATTGCTTGGAACACCACGAGGATGTGTTCTAGGAAAGACAACAGTGTGTGTCTGGCTGGCTGGCTGCAGGCGTCACAACAGCGTGTGTCTGGCTGGCTGGCTGCAGGCGTCACAACAGCGTGGGTCTGGCTGGCTGGCTGCAGGCGTCACAACAGCGTGGGTCTGGCTGGCTGGCTGCAGGCGTCACAACAGCGTGGGTCTGGCTGGCTGGCTGCAGGCGTCACAACAGCGTGGGTCTGGCTGGCTGGCTGCAGGCGTCACAACAGCGTGGGTCTGGCTGGCTGGCTGCAGGCGTCACAACAGCGTGGGTCTGGCTGGCTGGCTGCAGGCGTCACAACAGCGTGGGTCTGGCTGGCTGGCTGCATGCGTCACAACAGCGTGTGGGTCTATTATTAATTCTGGTGTTATTGCATCCTTTTCTTTCTCTCCTATAGGAAATTGAGGAGTTCACCTTTGTGACCCAGCTTGCTGGCCTCACCGACCACATTCCAGTGGGCCTGAGGCTCAATGTGTTCCTGGACTCAGACACTGCCCAGTCCGAATGAGTGACAACCCAAGCCTGAATCCATTTGGGGAGAAGGGAAAGATATGTACTTCATTCCAAATGGCACACTATTCCCTATATAGTGCACTACTTTTGACCAAAGTCCTATTGGGTGCCATTTGGGATGCAGGCATCTACTATGCACCACACACACCACACGGGTACAACAATTACAAAGTAAACAGACCAATGAAAAATGCCAAGGGGTTATGTTGGGGGTGAGCTGGCCTGTATCCTCAATCAGAGAGATGGAATGGGCATCCCAAATGGCACCCTATTCCCTATCTAGAGATGGTAAGGCATCCCAAATGACTCCCTATATAGTGCACTACATTTGTCAGAGCCCTATGGGGAATACGGTACAGTTTTGGACAATACCATTGTCTGGTGGCTGCTGGATTAAAAGCGATATTGATTTGCTGGTGCTGCATACAGAGACCAAATCTAAGCTGAATAATGACATGACTCACTGAGTAATATGTGGGCCTTTTCAGGTCAGGGGCATTGGTAACTCACTTTTATACAGTCAATCTTACTTTTGGTAAGTTGTTGGTACTGAAAATATTTTATATTTTTTCACTCTGATTTCACGATGATGCCTGTGGAAAATAAACGATCTCACTGAAATGCACCAAATGTTTGAGTCTCTTACTGATTACAAGGGTGGTAAAAACATATTTGAAGAATATTAGCTGTGTGGATGGGGAGGTGAAACAGATTAAACCAAAAACAGTAACCCAGTTTGATAAATATGGATGCATTCTGAAACCTTTACAAGAAGTTGATTGTATGGCTTTAGAGAGCGATTTAAATATGTTTTATAGCTGAAACGAGCGCAATATTATTTGTTTCGCTTCTTCACAAAGTCTTACTCCTGTACAATAGGCGGCGGTAAAGCGCATCCAGGAGGAGTAAACAGCGAAGAAACCACCTCAACCAATCAGAGTCCTGGAATCAGAAACACTTCCTGTTTCTAGACAGCCCTTTGAAAAACAAACCAAAATTACTTGCGTTTTAATGGCAATGACACGATAGCTAAATCATGTATGTACTACATTGTTCTAGGCAATTTGTCTCTCAGATACTTTCACATAATGTTCTTCTAGGGTATACTGGTGTGGTTAGAGGTGCGTGTTTAATTTCAAAAGCGCGACGCAGCACAACATTCTTGTATCGACGTTATACATTTCTTGCCTCTCAGCAATTGCATCCACATCTCTCTGCATTTTACAACGGTATTAGACGATATTACGCCGATTTACATGCTGAAGAGAATGTTTTAAAGTCGGACACCCCTGGCAAGCTTCTGGCACAACAAGATGAATATGAGATGCAGAGTGACTCAAGCCAAAGTAAGTAGAACTAAAATCAACTAGCTAGCTAACGTCAGTAGTGTGAGTAACGTTACATGGTTACAAGGCACCCAATTCAATTACAAAGTCACACTATCTGATCTAGCTAAGCTAATTTTTTTCGAAATTACAGGCTTGTGCATGACACTTTTCTGTAGACCAATTATAAAGCTGGGGATATGGGGATAACTGTCGGAGTTTACTCACCTCCAAAACATTCTACTATAAATACCGGCAAAAAATAAATGCATAAATGCATCTCCTTTTCCATTCCACAGAAATCAGTTATAGTCAATATTTAGCTTGAATCCTTCCAAAACATGTTTCACAGGATAGATTCTATGTAACATTTTAAACGAAACTTCCTTTACTTTGTTACTGATACAATACACCCAGGCTAGTGTATTACGAATGAACATACTGAAGGACTGTTTAGTGTGATGATCCTCCCTCTCCCCTTGCTGTAGGAAACCCACAGGAGGACTTTAACCTCGACGTGTTGGTGTCCCTGCTCCGCCAGGAGAATGCAGCAGACATCTGTGTCATCAAGGTACCTGAGGACATCAAGTACACAGACTACTTCATCGTTGTCAGCGGCTCCTCCTCAAGACACCTCCGTGCCATGGCCCTCTACGCCATTAAAGTGGTAATTCCTTTATTGGATCAATTGTAGGTTTGCAAAATTCCGGTAACTTTCCCCAAATTACCAGGTTTTCCAGAAATCCTAGTAGGAAGGGATAAGCAGGAAACCTGGGAATTTCCGGACGAGTTACTGAAATTTTGCAACTGTATTAATGGAACATGTGAATAATGGTGCTGCTGGTCAAAGCTGTGCAGAAAACGCCATGTACATTTGGCACCACTGTGTTGTAATACATGTTATATTTTGGCAGTACAAATATATGAAGAAAGACCGGGACCCACATGCCAAGATTGAGGGAAAGGATGCAGAAGACTGGATGTGCATTGACTTTGGTATGTTTGATGATCTACTCCTGGCTGTGGATTATAGTGCATGACGATTAGAATCATTTACCGAAACAACACACTGATGGTCTCTAGAAATATTACACTGATATATTTTCTCAGGATATGTGTGTAACCGATGTGAAATGGCTAGCTAGTTAGCGGTGGTGCGCGCTAATAGCGTTTCAAGCGGTGACGTCACTCGCTCTGAGGCCTTGAAGTAGTTGTTTCCCTTGCTCTGCAAGGGCCGTGGCTTCTGTGGCGCAATGGGTAACGATGCTTCGTGGGTGACTGTTGTTGTCTGTGTGCAGAGCCCAGGTAGGGGTGAGGAGAGGGATGGAAGCTATACACGTGGGTAATAAGGTGAAAATGTACATTTCTTACTTGCTAATCCCATTGCTGTCGTCTCTGTCTCTGTCTCCTCTCTCTGTCCCCCTTCTCTCTCCCCTCTCTCTCTCTCTCTCTCTCCCTTCTCTCTCTCTGTCTCTGTCTCCTCTCTGTCCCCCTTCTCTCTCCCCTCTCTCTCTGTCCCCCTTCTCTCTCCCCTCTCTCTCTGTCCCCCTTCTCTCTCCCCTCTCTCTCTGTCTCCCTTCTCTCTCTCCTCTCTCTGTCTCCCTTCTCTCTCTGTCTCCCTTCTCTCTCTGTCTCCCCTCTCTCTCTCTCCCTTCTCTCTCTCTCCTTTCCTCCCTGTAGGAAGGATGGTGGTCCACTTCATGCTACCAGAGACCAGAGAGGTGTATGAACTGGAGAAGCTGTGGACACTACGTTCTCTTGATGAACAGTTGAGCTCCATCCCTGTTGAGACGCTCCCAGAGGACTTCATATATGGAGCTGATGTCACCAAGTGACTCAACAATTAAAGAACTGTTGAAACTGGAGTGTTATTTATTGAAAAGAAGAGACACTTCTGGAGTCTGCTTCCTAAATGGCACCCTATTCCCTTTATAGTGCACTACTTTTGACCGGAGTCCTATGGGTCCTGGTCAAAAGTAGTGCACTATGTAGAGAAAAGCAGTGTACCATTTGGGGCTGATTCCAAATGTTGAAAACTGCCATTACTGGTTGAATTCAGCCTGTAAATTGAAGTTGTCCTCTAAGCTTTGATCTTTGTTACCATTATAAACCAGTCTGCTATGCAGACTAGATGACACAAGAAGTGTCTTACAATCATGGTTGTTAGTGTTTGCACTGGAATGTAGCTAGGGGTTTAGGGTGTTTTTGTGTGTTTTGAGATGTATTGATGCGATGGGGAGGGGGATTCAGTGACAATGGTTGTTTGGGCATCAGAAGACTGAATTTTATTAAAGAATTAATTTAATAAAATCCTTTTCATAAGATATTGTGTTGTTCATGATGACTCCTGCCTAGCCACACATTATTACATTCAGTAGATGGTAACAGTGACATCTGGTGCAGAGTTGGTATATAAACAACAGAACAGTTGTTTGTTGGCTATAGTCGGTGTATTAAGCTAAACAAAATATGGTCTTGTGCAGCTTCTTGTAACTTAAGTTTCCATCAGTAATGGAAAAAGTACCCAATTTTCAAACTTGTAAGAGTAAGGATACCGTAAGAAAAAATTACTCAAATAAAAGTTAGTCACCCAGTAAAATACTACTTGAGTACAAATATAAATAATTACATTTCTTATATAAAGCATTTTCTTGTTTTAATTTACGGAAAGCCAGGGGCTTGGTCCAACACTCAGACATTATTTACAAACGAAGCATGTGTTTAGTTAGTCCGCCAGATAAGAGGCAGTAGGGATGACCAGGGATGTTCTCTTGATAAGTGTGAGAATTAGACAATTTTCCTGTCCTGCTAAGCATTCAAAACGTAATGAGTACTTTTGGGTGTCATGGAAAATGTATGGAGTAAAAAGTAAATTTTATTTTGGAATGTAGGGAGGTAAAAGTTGTCAAAATTATCATTAGTAAAGTAAAGATACCCCCCCTAAAAAACAACTTAAGTAGTACTTTCAAGTATTTTTACTTAAGTACTTTACACCACAAAAAAACAACTATCATATTGAATAACAAATGTACCTTTATTTACACAGTATGATGTATTCAATATTAAACTATTATAAACTGGGTTGTTTGAGCCCTGAATGCTGATTGGCTGACAGCCGTGGTATATCAGACCCTATACCACGGGTATGACAAAACATGTATTTTTACTGCTCTAATTACGTTGGTAACCAGTTTATAATAGCAATAAGGCACCTCAGGAGTTTGTTGTATATGGCTACTATACCACGGCTACGGGCTGTATCCAGGCACTCTGCGTTGCGTCAGGTTTAAGAACAGCCCTTGGCCGTGGTATATTGGCAATATACCACACCCCCTCGTGCCTTATCGCTTTAATATGTACTACACATTATTTACACCTGCTAAGAGACCCACTGTAGAGTATCACGGAAAAAATGTGTCTTCGAGGGGCCGGTTTTTCCATGAACCGCTTGACCTCAGCATGAGGTCAAGTGTATACATTTCTTTCGTTTACAGAAGACCCATATCAAGATCCAAACAGGTGAGATTATTAGGTTGACCTACTGTAATTAAAAATATATGTTTGTCCGTTTCCACGGTAACTTCATGGACAACATCTGTTTTTTAGAACAAATGATTTCTCCAAAAACTTGAATTTATAAATGGATAGATTTCACGTTGGCCTAGACAGGGAGCCGTAGCCATGCATTCTAGCGCATTATAGAGTATCACATGTTGTGTATTTTACATCACAGCCAATCAACCTATAAACATAGACCAATGAATGATGGAAGGTGAGAATAGTGAGTATATTTTTTTTGTCGTAAATATTTCTATAACTATCCACTTAATTATGAAAAATATCCTTCGCGTATTAATACTGGTTTCATTTCATTTTAGTGGAGCTTGTTGGTGTAACACACGTTTTGGACGCCATTACGTTTTGGGCGCAGGTAGCTAACCACGTAGCACATCCCACTATTGAATTAATTAACGTTTGAACTTTGGTTGAACATTTCACCTGTTGATTGATCCATTTGATTTACACAAGAACACCAAAGAAATGTAACCCAAACATGTACACAGTAAACTCCCATTCTGTTTGTTTGTTATGTGTTGTAGAATGTCAAGGACGATCAAGCCATTGAAAACATAAGAAAAGCCTTGGCAGACAAATGCCCAACAGCCCCAAGGGTACTTGGAAGTCCCAATCCTCAGAAGGTAAAGAAAGGTAGAACCTAGACTTGGAGTGATGGAGAAGAGAGAAACCATTATCATTGGATTCATACTGCATCTATCTTGTGTTTGCATCTAGATTTATGGGGCAGTCTTCTCTGAGGACAGCTGTTGGTACAGGTGCAAGGTCCTGCAGCAGACTGATAATGTGAGTCGATGAGTGTCTGGATACTACCCACATGGCACCATATTCTCTATAAAGTGCACTACTTTTGACCAGAGCCCTATGGGTAATTTGGGACACGCTGACCATCTCGCAGTCTGGAAAAGCGTGAGGGTGATGTGAGGGTGCTTATCAATGTATCATTGTGGTTCATATCTTCATTCTGACACAAGCATGATCTGAGGCTGTGGTGATGTCATTCTGACACAAGCATGATCTGAGGCTGTGCTGATGTCATTCTGACACAAGCATGATCTGAGGCTGTGCTGATGTCATTCTGACACAAGCATGATCTGAGGCTGTGCTGATGTCATTCTGACACAAGCATGATCTGAGGCTGTGCTGATGTCATTCTGACACAAGCATGATCTGAGGCTGTGCTGATGTCATTCTGACACAAGCATGATCTGAGGCTGTGCTGATGAGATCCTGGTATGATCTGAGGCTGTGCTGATGAGATCCTGGTATGGAAGTTAAGTGGTTAGACATGTAATAGATTTAGACAGATTTGGAATTGCAGCTGGTGTGTAAACCCCCCCTGGGACATAAACTAAACAACAGCCTGCAGTGTTATCTCGGGATGATGTAGTGCTAACTGACGTGAGGAGGCTGTGGTGATGACTGGTGTGAGGAGGCTGTGGTGATGACTGGTGTGAGGAGGCTGTGGTGATGACTGGTGTGAGGAGGCTGTGGTGATGACTGGTGTGAGGAGGCTGTGGTGATGACTGGTGTGAGGAGGCTGTGGTGATGACTGGTGTGAGGAGGCTGTGGTGATGACTGGTGTGAGGAGGCTGTGGTGATGACTGGTGTGAGGAGGCTGTGGTGATGACTGGTGTGAGGAGGCTGTGGTGATGACTGGTGTGAGGAGGCTGTGGTGATGACTGGTGTGAGGAGGCTGTGGTGATGACTGGTGTGAGGAGGCTGTGGTGATGACCGGTGTGAGGAGGCTGTGGTGATGACCGGTGTGAGGAGGCTGTGGTGATGACCGGTGTGAGGAGGCTGTGGTGATGACCGGTGTGAGGAGGCTGTGGTGATGACTGACAGGAGGCTGGCTGTGGTGATGACTGACGTGAGGAGGCTGTGGTGATGACTGACGTGAGGAGGCTGTGGTGATGACTGACGTGAGGAGGCTGTGGTGATGACTGACGTGAGGAGGCTGTGGTGATGACTGACCTGAGGAGGCTGTGGTGATGACTGACTTGAGGAGGCTGTGGTGATGCCTGACTTGAGGAGGCTGTGGTGATGCCTGACTTGAGGAGGCTGTGGTGATGCCTGACTTGAGGAGGCTGTGGTGATGCCTGACTTGAGGAGGCTGTGGTGATGGCTGACTTGAGGAGGCTGTGGTGATGGCTGACGTGAGGAGGCTGTGGTGATGGCTGACGTGAGGAGGCTGTGGTGATGACTGACGTGAGGAGGCTGTGGTGATGACTGACGTGAGGAGGCTGTGGTGATGACTGACGTGAGGAGGCTGTGGTGATGACTGACGTGAGGAGGCTGTGGTGATGACTGACGTGAGGAGGCTGTGGTGATGACTGACGTGAGGATGCTGTGGGGATGACTGACGTGAGGAGGCTGGCTGTGGTGATGACTGACGCGAGGAGGCTGTGGTGCTGACTGACGTGAGGAGGCTGGCTGTTGTGCTGACTGGCGTGAGGAGGCTGGCTGTTGTGCTGACTGGCGTGAGGAGGCTGGCTGTGGTGCTGACTGGCGTGAGGAGGCTGGCTCTGGTGCTGACTGGCGTGAGGAGGCTGGCTGTGGTGCTGACTGACCTGAGGAGGCTGTGGTGATGACTGACGTGAGGAGGCTGTGGGGATGACTGGTGTGAGGAGGCTGGCTGTGGTGATGACTGACGTGAGGAGGCTGTGGTGGTGATGACTGACGTGAGGAGACTGTGGTGCTGACTGGCGTGAGGAGGCTGGCTGTTGTGCTGACTGGCGTGAGGAGGCTGGCTGTGGTGCTGACTGGCGTGAGGAGGCTGGCTCTGGTGCTGACTGGTGTGAGGAGGCTGGCTGTGGTGCTGACTGACCTGAGGAGGCTGGCTGTGGTGCTGACTGGCGTGAGGAGGCTGGCTGTTGTGATGACTGGCGTGAGGAGGCTGGCTGTGGTGCTGACTGGCGTGAGGAGGCTGGCTGTGGTGCTGACTGATTATGTATCCAACTTGTCTTTAAAAGAAACATTGTTTCCAAATGGCACCCTATTCCCTATAGTGCACTACTTATCCCTATAGGCCCTGGTCAAAAGTAGTGCACTATATAGGGAATAGGATGTAATTTGGGATGCAGACTGACATTCCAATCTCCATCTTGTGTCCAGTTTCACGTGTCCTACATTGACTATGGGAACACAGAGTTAGTCAGTCGGTCAGCTCTGGTGGAGCTGCCAGGGGATCTACAGGCACCTTGTCTGGTCAAGAAGTACAAGTTCCAGGGCTTCAGTGTGTCCACTGACCAAGACTCAGCACATTTCCTGCAGGTACTCAGTTCCTCTCCATGTCCTGTCATTAATGTCTATGTGGAAATATGGCAGGTCCCCCTCGCAAAATAGGATTGTTATCTTAAGGGTTCGTGTTTAGTATTTGGTGTCATATATGTGTGAATGGGTTGACACATTGCGATGTATTTTCAGTAGAGTCCTTCTGCTCACAAAATGTGCATGGTCTTGTTTTGCTCTTTAGGGAAAGGCCTTCCTTCAGAATCTGATCTATGGGAAGAAGGTCCGTATCCAGAAGAAGTCTGTCTGCTTGGACGGGACCGTCCTGGTCCAGGCCTTTCAGGGAAACCTGGACATCGGTGAAGAGGTCCTCAAACAAAACCTCTGTCTGTTACGTCCTGTAAGGAGTTTTTATGACTCAAGGCACATCTTGAATACTGACAATAAAACGCTCTCTTAGGTTTTGAAGATGAAGTTCGCCAAGTTCACCCTCCCGGGGAGTAACCGTGAGGGCCCCATGTCTGTGCGGGCCCTGCAGGAGTCCCATTGCCCGTGGCCTCAGCGGGTGTTGGATTGGCCTGGCCCCCAGGGGGATGGGGACATGCCTGGCTCTACAGTCTGCATGCCCAAACTACGGCCTGCTTTCCCCGACCAGAGTCCCCTTTCAATGAAGTAAGATACCTGTCTGTCTGTTCCTCTGGGATAATGAAGTAAGACACCCGTCTGTCTAGGACTGTGTTTTCTGTCAGCCTGTGTGTTTTAACTCCTGCTCAGGGAGAAGAGCAAGGCCACAGCCCAGCATGCTGCCAACCTAATGAAGAAGATGGACCAGGAGCTGGTGGAGGAGAACCAGAGGCTGAAGGCAGAACGAGAGACCCAGCGCAGGGAGGACCAGCTGAGAGACAGCCTCTCAGAGCTCCAGGTTGAACAAACAGAGTGGAGAGACACACTGACACACTCACACGGCAAGCTTTCCAGGACATTAGTTATGTATGAGTATCGTCTTGTGTTGTCATTTCAGAAGTTGAAAGAGGAGACTGCTAATTATGCTGAAGAGGCAGAGAGATGGAAGGTGGAGAGGAACACACTCCAGAACCAATCAGAGCAGCTGGAGAAACACCTGCAAGTTGCCAAACAGGAAGTGCAGGTGAGACTGGTGTCGTATGGAGCAGATTTCTACTAGTCAATTGTCCCTGAGCACCTGCTCATGAACACATAGCATTAAGAAGTCAACATACAATTCTCACCACAGCACATTAACAAGTCAACATTCAATTCTTAACACAGCACATTAACGAGTCAACATTCAACCCCTCACCACAGCACATTAACGAGTCTACATTCAACCCTCACCACAGCACATTCAATCCTCACCTCACCACATTAACGAGTCTACATTCAACCCTCACCACATCACATTAACGAGTCTACATTCAACTCTCACCACAGCACATTCAACCCTCACCACAGCACATTCAACCCTCACCACAGCACATTAACGAGTCTACATTCAACCCTCACCACAGCACATTCAACCCTCACCACAGCACATTCAACCCTCACCACAGCACATTAACGAGTCTACATTCAACCCTCACCACAGCACATTCAACCCTCACCACAGCACATTCAACCCTCACCACAGCACATTCAACCCTCACCACAGCACATTAACGAGTCTACATTCAACCCTCACCACAGCACATTCAACCCTCACCACAGCACATTCAACCCTCACCACAACACAATACCGAGTCTACATTCAACCCTCACCACAGCACATTCAACCCTCACCACAACACAATACCGAGTCTACATTCAACCCTCACCACAGCACATTAACGAGTCTACATTCAACCCTCACCACAGCACATTCAACCCTCACCACAGCACATTCAACCCTCACCACAACACAATACCGAGTCTACATTCAACCCTCACCACAACACAATACCGAGTCTACATTCAACCCTCACCACAGCACATTCAACCCTCACCACAACACAATACCGAGTCTACATTCAACCCTCACCACAGCACATTAACGAGTCTACATTCAACCCTCACCACAGCACATTCAACCCTCACCACAGCACATTCAACCCTCACCACAACACAATACCGAGTCTACATTCAACCCTCACCACACCTAATCTATGGATTTCACATGACTGGAAATACAGATATGCATCTGTTGGTAACAGATAGCTTTATAAAAAAATAAATAAAAGGTAGGGTCTTGGTGGATCAGAGAACCAGTCAGTATCTGGAGTGACCACCATTTGCCTCGTGCAGAGTGATACATCTCCTTCGCATAGAGTTGATCAGGCTGTTGATTGGCCTGTGGAATGTTGTCCCACTCATTATTGGCTGTGCCGAGTTGCTGGATATTGGAGGGAACTGGAACACGCTGTCGTACACGTCGATCCAGAGCATCCCACACATGCTCAATGGGTGACATGTCTGGCAAGTATGAGGCAATGGAAGGACTGGGACATTCATCCGTGAAGAGCACACTTCTCCAGCATGCCAGTTGCCATCAAAGGTGAGTATTTGCCCACTGAAGTCTGTCACGACACCAAACTGGTCAGGTCAAGTCTCTGGCGAGGACGACGAGCACGCAGATGAGCTTCCCTGAGAAATTCTTCGGTTGTGCAAACCCACAGTTTCATCAAATGAAGAAGTTGGATGTGGAGGTCCTGGGCTGGCGTGGTTACACAAGGTTTGTGGTTTTGAGGGTGGTTGGACGTACTGCAAATTCTCTAAAACTATGTTGCAGGCAGCTTATGGTAGAGGAATTAACATTCAATTCTCTGGCAACAGCTCTGGTGGACATTCCTGCAGTCAGCATGCCAATTGCACACTCCCCCAAAACTTGAGACATCGGTGGCATTGTGTTGTGACAAAACTGCACATTTTAGAGTGGCTTTTTATTGTCCCCCAGCACAAGGTGCACCTGTGTAATGGTCATGCTGTTTAATACACTAATTGATATGCCACACCTGTCAGGTGGATGGATTATTTTGGCAAAGTAGAAATGCTCACTAACAGCGATGTGAACACATTTGTGCACAAAATCTGAGAAAAATAAGCTTTTTGTGCATATGGGAAAAAAAATGATATTTTATTTCAACTCATGAAACATGGGACCAACACTTTACATGTTGCGTTTTATATTTTTGTTCAGTGTATAATGCAAATGTTTGGCTTTGTCCTCAACAATGTTTTTTTTTTTTGGCAGGGTCGTAAGTGTGGAAGGGACATGGTAGTGCAGGTATGAGGTTTTAAGGGGATAGACCTGGGTCTGGTTTCCCAAAAGCATCTTAATGCTAAGTTCATCGATAGAACCTTCCTAGGAACATTGCTAAATCTCCCAGCTGTTTCCCCAAACCATCTTTAGTAAAGTTGCACTTGAAAACTCACTCAGTCTTTACAATTGAACAAGAACAATATTAAAATATGCTTAAAATGAGAACCTAGATGACTGCATTATTTTAAAAAATAAATTAAGCTGATCATATTGATATGTAACGTTCTGTTTGTAGGCTACACGGTCTGTCATTGTTGCCTCTATATTTCATGTGTAACAACGTGTGCCAATGAATGAGTGCATTATGGAATAAGCCGCCTCCAATACTTGCAGCCATTAGCTGATAATATCTCTAGGAGCTGATCTGTCGTCAGTATTGTAGAATAATTCTAATGTTAAGGTCAGATTTGAATGGAGAAAAGCTGATCACCCACTGTGCAGAGACGACAGTTAAAAGTTTGATTTGCATTTGGTTGAGTTGTCAACTAACCGTGAATTCAACGTGAAATCCACGACAAATGTCACCATGTCATTGGATTTAGGTTAATAAAAGTTGGGTGAAAAAAACACTAAATGCCCTTACATTGATGAGTTTTTGCAAATTCAATCAGTTTCCCACGTTGATTTAACTTCATCACACAGATTTTTGGGGTTGAAATGGCATGGAAACGATGTTGATTCAACCAGATTTTGCCCAGTGGGCCGAGAGCAGCGCTGCCTTTTCTTTCAGTATCAACGCGTTGCCCAACGCACTTGGCGAACGCTCTTTCTGCCTGGTGTTTTGGGGAACGCATGTTACATCTTCGGCTGTTGCAGGAAAGATGAGTAGTTAAAACACTTGTAAACCTAAATTCCAACGCTATCGGGCCCTGGGTTATAGTTAGAATGAATGTTATGAAAGACTGAAGGAACGTGAAGGTAGATAATGTGGCTAATGTCCTCATTGGCGGCATAAACAATGTAGCAGGTGTCTTGTGGATGGATTCCTCCTGTCACCATTAACTTTTTTTTAAGATAAAAAAAATAAATAACACTATTGCTGGAAAAGTAAGCATTTCACTGTCAATCTACAGCTGTTGTTTCCAAAGCATGTGACATACGATTTGATTTGTGCTACTGTGTCTCTGTCTTTGGTGTTTTGAATGCTTCTCGCTGTGTTTAGGCTATGAGGGGACAGTTAAAGAAGAAGGAGAAGCAAGTGGATAAGCTCCTGGACTCAGCGGTGGCTGAACGGTTCTGTCGACTGGCTGAGAGAGTCGATTCTCTGAGAGGATTAAGGTACTGTGATGGTCTGGGTGGCAAATAGCGCCCTATATAGTGCACTCTGGTCGAAAGTAGTGCACTATATGGTAATGAGGTACCATTTTCTGACCCCCCCACACACACACACACACACCTCTCGAATTGGAATTATTTTATTATAGAATAACGAATATTAAGTAACAATGTTTTATTAAATGTTTTTAATTTTAATTTTATTTTTTTACAATTCAACATTTCCCATTGAGTAACTCTTTCTATTGATTTGCATTATCGTGGTTTTATTTCTACTGGACAGAGAGAGAAACCCAGGTAACACGGATAGCGACAGGCTTACGGAGTCTATCAACATTGTCATTAACAACAGCATCTCTGCCCCGGTTGCCATGGAGAAGCTGGAGTCGGCATGGAGAGATTACAGCCTGGCTCAGGAGAAACTTCAGGCCTGTCAGACGGTCAGTCTGCATCCTACTATTAATGTGTGCATCCAAAATGGCACCCTATTCCCTATTTAGTGCACTACTTTAGACCAGGGCCCATAGTGGTCTGGTTGAAAGTAGTGCACTAAATCGGGAATATGTTGCCATTTGGGACACAAAGACACGTGTCTCATCAGATCAGAATACAGTTTCTCATCAGTGAAATGACCATGTTTTGGCGTCCATTTTGCAGAAGGAGCAGCTTGGGGATCTGATAGACAACCGGAATAAGGTGCGAGGTGTTCTGACTGCCACTGTAGAGTCCTTCCTTCAGGAGGCTGAGTGTTTGCCAGTCAGACAACGCATGGACAAACTGGAGGTACTGAAAATGAAAACTAGGATTCTGTCATCTGAATATATATTTTTCATTCAACATTCCAAATATGTGAAGTGGGTTTGTTATTTCTAGATGACTTTACAGGATTGGGGTTATATCAAGGCTATCAGCTGAATGTGCTCTGATGCATCAACATATAAGGATGTGGCACAAATATCACCCTATTCCCTACATAGTGCACTATATAGGGTATTATTTGGGACGCGTGCTATGATCAAGCTGTTGTTCCATTGTGTCCGTGTTACAGGAGGTGAGCTCCTCCCTGACTGCAGTGTTTGGTCCAGCCTCTATGGAGGGTGATGTTGGAGAGCAGGCCTTTGAGCAGTACTGCCAGTGGAGGACTCAGAGGAGTCGGCTCACCAGCTCTGTCAGAGACGGGACGGACAAGGCCCTCCAGGCCCTGTGTACCTGGTCGGAGAACGTTGGCAAGGTACAGAATGACCCGGTACCGTTTTGGTTTGGGTGAACTGAGGATGAAGAAACTTTTAAAAAAGAGAGTCTGGGTTTATTTCTCCCAAGCTTTTGTGTGAAGGGTGGGAAGGGGAAACAACTGTTCTCTTTACTAAAGGGATTGAAGATTTGACCACGGAACATGATTTGACATGTAATTGTTCTCCAGGTCTTCCTGGGTATGGAACTGTACAGTTAGGGCCGGTTTCCCGGACACAGATTAAGCCTCGTGGTGAACTAAGAAACATGTTCATGTTCAAAAGGTTTTTTTTAGTTAAGCATTGGGCTTGTCTGGGAAATCCTAATCCTCCAATGTCCCTTCAGTTTTTCTGCCTGTCAGCTAACACAGTGGTGGGAGTGAATGACATCGTGGACGGAGTGAATGAGCTGCTGAAGCAGGCAGAGAACAACGTGGCCAAGGAGCTGGACTCTCCCCTGTCAGTCGGGGTGAGTTTTGTTGCGTCCCAAATGGCACCCTATTCCCTTTTTTATAGTTCACTACTTTTGACCAGGGCCCATATCTCACCTGTCCAGCTACATGTCAGTGAGTCTTATGGTGCTTTGAAGACAACTAGGAAACATGATGTCAGTGATCTTCAGGGCGGAAAGTTGGAGGTTTAGAAAGATGAGTTTCCTGACTTGGAATTCTGAGTTGGGTGACCGTTCAAAACTACTAGCTCCCCCCCCCCACGAGTTCCCAGTGGTCTTAAACACACTGAAGTCTGAGATTTCTCTGTTATTTTGAACACAGCATTACCTCATCGTCGTGTTTTTTTACTCTGTTTGTTTGTTGTTGACTTGTTTGTTTACTCAACAGGAGCAGAACAACCATGAGACCAAGGCAGTGTCCAACGCTTTCCACAAAGTCATGCAGCACATTCAGAGTGAGCAGAGTCTGCTGAGTGACATTATGGAGAAATATCTGCTCAACACCAAGGTGAGAGAATTGTTTTCGATATTTAAAGTGGTTACTTACCAGATTTTCCAGAAATCAAGGTTGGAAGATTCCCATAATTGTGAGGGAATATGCAGGAAATCCGGAATCATCCAACCAAGATTTCTGGAAAACCTCAAAGTTTCCCTTCATGCTGCGAGTAGATCTGAGTAGATATTGCTGTTTGTCTTTAACCATATAGCTTCTCTTTCTGCTGTGTCAGAACACTAGCAGTCTGGAGATGTGCTCTTATCTCTCAAACTGATGTTTTCTCCTTTATCAAGGATGTTCTATTCAGTTTGTGTTCTATTCAGTTTGTGTTCTATTCAGTTTGTGTTCTATTCAGTTTGTGTTCTATTCCGTTTGTGTTCTATTCCGTTTGTGTTCTATTCAGTTTGTGTTCTATTCAGTTTGTGTTCTATTCAGTTTGTGTTCTATTCAGTTTGTGTTCTATTCAGTTTGTGTTCTATTCCGTTTGTGTTCTATTCCGTTTGTGTTCTATTCCGTTTGTGTTCTATTCCGTTTGTGTTCTATTCCGTTTGTGTTCTATTCCGTTTGTGTTCTATTCCGTTTGTGTTCTATTCCGTTTGTGTTCTATTCCGTTTGTGTTCTATTCCGTTTGTGTTCTATTCCGTTTGTGTTCTATTCCGTTTGCGTTCTATTCCGTTTGTGTTGCATTCCGTTTGTGTTGCATTCCGTTTGTGTTGCATTCCGTTTGTGTTCTATTCCGTTTGTGTTCTATTCCGTTTGTGTTCTATTCCGTTTGTGTTCTATTCCGTTTGTGTTCTATTCAGTTTGTGTTCTATTCAGTTTGTGTTCTATTCAGTTTGTGTTCTATTCAGTTTGTGTTCTATTCAGTTTGTGTTCTATTCAGTTTGTGTTCTATTCAGTTTGTGTTCTATTCCGTTTGTGTTCTATTCCGTTTGTGTTCTATTCCGTTTGTGTTCTATTCCGTTTGTGTTCTATTCCGTTTGTGTTCTATTCCGTTTGTGTTCTATTCCGTTTGTGTTCTATTCCGTTTGTGTTCTATTCCGTTTGTGTTCTATTCCGTTTGTGTTCTATTCCGTTTGTGTTCTATTCCGTTTGCGTTCTATTCCGTTTGTGTTGCGTTCCGTTTGTGTTGCATTCCGTTTGTGTTGCATTCCGTTTGTGTTGCATTCCGTTTGTGTTCTATTCCGTTTGTGTTCTATTCCGTTTGTGTTCTATTCCGTTTGTGTTCTATTCCGTTTGTGTTGCATTCCGTTTGTGTTCTATTCCGTTTGTGTTCTATTCCGTTTGTGTTCTATTCCGTTTGTGTTCTATTCCGTTTGTGTTCTATTCCGTTTGCGTTGCATTCCGTTTGTGTTGCATTCTGTTTGTGTTCTATTCAGTTTGTGTTGCATTCCGTTTGTGTTGCATTCCGTTTGTGTTGCATTCCGTTTGTGTTGCATTCCGTTTGTGTTGCATTCCGTTTGTGTTGCATTCCGTTTGTGTTGCATTCCGTTTGTGTTCTATTCCGTTTGTGTTCTATTCCGTTTGTGTTCTATTCCGTTTGTGTTCTATTCCGTTTGTGTTGCATTCTGTTTGTGTTCTATTCAGTTTAAGGGTGAGATGCTACAGTGGCAGAATACTAACCCGACTCCAGACTCTCTGTTCTCTGTGAAGAAACGAATCCGCAGCCTGAGGGCTCAGCTGAGGTGGAGACAGGTGGAGGAGGCCAGTCTGGAGGAGGTGAGAGACGAGGAAGTCTATTTAGTGTCCTACTTTTGACCGTGGCTCATAAATCAGGCTGCAGTGTTAGTTGTACAGATCATTCATACAAAGGGCTTTGACTTGTCAAACAGGGCAGAAAGCGAACACGATATGGTTCCTTATTAATGCAATATGTTTCCCATTTCCTTATTAATTCAGCCATTTACTTAGATAACTAGCTAGTTCAATTTAAGGGTCACCCTAATGCAGAATTCTATGCTTTTCACACAGGGAAATACATTTAAATCTCATAAGAAATATCTTGCTGCGTCTTGTAAATGCAGATATAAAATGCTTCTTATTGTAATTTCTGTTCGGCATCAAACTAATTTCGT
Source organism: Oncorhynchus clarkii lewisi (assembly GCF_045791955.1). NCBI lineage: Eukaryota > Metazoa > Chordata > Actinopteri > Salmoniformes > Salmonidae > Oncorhynchus > Oncorhynchus clarkii. Next base: position 5,376,014 of record NC_092148.1, read on the forward strand.
TCTTCAGTTGCTCTTCTCCACTCGGATGAGAATTCAGGAACGGGCATTCTATCAGCAGACAGCACTCTGACTGATGTGTAGCTACTGTTCTCCATCATTCTATCAGCAGACAGCACTCTGACTGATGTGTAGCTACTGTTCTCCATCATTCTATCAGCAGACAGCACTCTGACTGATGTGTAGCTACTGTTCTCCATCATTCTATCAGCAGACAGCACTCTGACTGATGTGTAGCTACTGTTCTCCATCATTCTATCAGCAGACAGCACTCTGACTGATGTGGAGCTACTGTTCTCCATCATTCTATCAGCAGACAGCACTCTGACTGATGTGGAGCTACTGTTCTCCATCATTCTATCAGCAGACAGCACTCTGACTGATGTGTAGCTACTGTTCTCCATCATTCTATCAGCAGACAGCACTCTGACTGATGTGTAGCTACTGTTCTCCATCATTCTATCAGCAGACAGCACTGACTGATGTGTAGCTACTGTTCTCCATCATTCTATCAGCAGACAGCACTCTGACTGATGTGTAGCTACTGTTCTCCATCATTCTATCAGCAGACAGCGCTCTGACTGATGTGTAGCTACTGTTCTCCATCATTCTATCAGCAGACAGCACTCTGACTGATGTGTAGCTACTGTTCTCCATCATTCTATCAGCAGACAGCACTCTGACTGATGTGTAGCTACTGTTCTCCATCATTCTATCAGCAGACAGCACTGACTGATGTGTAGCTACTGTTCTCCATCATTCTATCAGCAGACAGCACTCTGACTGATGTGTAGCTACTGTTCTCCATCATTCTATCAGCAGACAGCACTCTGACTGATGTGTAGCTACTGTTCTCCATCATTCTATCAGCAGACAGCACTCTGACTGATGTGTAGCTACTGTTCTCCATCATTCTATCAGCAGACAGCACTGACTGATGTGTAGCTACTGTTCTCCATCATTCTATCAGCAGACAGCACTACTGTTCTCCATCATTCTATCAGCAGACAGCACTCTGACTGATATGGAGCTACTGTTCTCCATCATTCTATCAGCAGACAGCACTCTGACTGATGTGTAGCTACTGTTCTCCATCATTCTATCAGCAGACAGCACTCTGACTGATATAGAGCTACTGTTCTCCATCATTCTATCAGCAGACAGCACTCTGACTGATGTGTAGCTACTGTTCTCCATCATTCTATCAGCAGACAGCACTCTGACTGATGTGTAGCTACTGTTCTCCATCATTCTATCAGCAGACAGCACTCTGACTGATGTGGAGCTACTGTTCTCCATCATTCTATCAGCAGACAGCACTCTGACTGATGTGTAGCTACTGTTCTCCATCATTTATCAGCAGACAGCACTGACTGATGTGTAGCTACTGTTCTCCATCATTCTATCAGCAGACAGCATTCTGACTGATGTGTAGCTACTGTTCTCCATCATTCTATCAGCAGACAGCACTACTGTTCTCCATCATTCTATCAGCAGACAGCACTCTGACTGATATGGAGCTACTGTTCTCCATCATTCTATCAGCAGACAGCACTCTGACTGATGTGTAGCTACTGTTCTCCATCATTCTATCAGCAGACAGCACTCTGACTGATGTGTAGCTACTGTTCTCCATCATTCTATCAGCAGACAGCACTCTGACTGATGTGTAGCTACTGTTCTCCATCATTCTATCAGCAGACAGCACTCTGACTGATGTGGAGCTACTGTTCTCCATCATTCTATCAGCAGACAGCACTCTGACTGATGTGGAGCTACTGTTCTCCATCATTCTATCAGCAGACAGCACTCTGACTGATGTGTAGCTACTGTTCTCCATCATTCTATCAGCAGACAGCACTCTGACTGATGTGTAGCTACTGTTCTCCATCATTCTATCAGCAGACAGCACTGACTGATGTGTAGCTACTGTTCTCCATCATTCTATCAGCAGACAGCACTCTGACTGATGTGTAGCTACTGTTCTCCATCATTCTATCAGCAGACAGCGCTCTGACTGATGTGTAGCTACTGTTCTCCATCATTCTATCAGCAGACAGCACTCTGACTGATGTGTAGCTACTGTTCTCCATCATTCTATCAGCAGACAGCACTCTGACTGATGTGTAGCTACTGTTCTCCATCATTCTATCAGCAGACAGCACTGACTGATGTGTAGCTACTGTTCTCCATCATTCTATCAGCAGACAGCACTCTGACTGATGTGTAGCTACTGTTCTCCATCATTCTATCAGCAGACAGCACTCTGACTGATGTGTAGCTACTGTTCTCCATCATTCTATCAGCAGACAGCACTCTGACTGATGTGTAGCTACTGTTCTCCATCATTCTATCAGCAGACAGCACTGACTGATGTGTAGCTACTGTTCTCCATCATTCTATCAGCAGACAGCACTACTGTTCTCCATCATTCTATCAGCAGACAGCACTCTGACTGATATGGAGCTACTGTTCTCCATCATTCTATCAGCAGACAGCACTCTGACTGATGTGTAGCTACTGTTCTCCATCATTCTATCAGCAGACAGCACTCTGACTGATATGGAGCTACTGTTCTCCATCATTCTATCAGCAGACAGCACTCTGACTGATGTGTAGCTACTGTTCTCCATCATTCTATCAGCAGACAGCACTCTGACTGATGTGTAGCTACTGTTCTCCATCATTCTATCAGCAGACAGCACTCTGACTGATGTGGAGCTACTGTTCTCCATCATTCTATCAGCAGACAGCACTCTGACTGATGTGTAGCTACTGTTCTCCATCATTTATCAGCAGACAGCACTGACTGATGTGTAGCTACTGTTCTCCATCATTCTATCAGCAGACAGCATTCTGACTGATGTGTAGCTACTGTTCTCCATCATTCTATCAGCAGACAGCACTACTGTTCTCCATCATTCTATCAGCAGACAGCACTCTGACTGATATGGAGCTACTGTTCTCCATCATTCTATCAGCAGACAGCACTCTGACTGATGTGTAGCTACTGTTCTCCATCATTCTATCAGCAGACAGCACTCTGACTGATGTGTAGCTACTGTTCTCCATCATTCTATCAGCAGACAGCACTCTGACTGATGTGTAGCTACTGTTCTCCATCATTCTATCAGCAGACAGCACTCTGACTGATGTGTAGCTAATGTTCTCCATCATTCTATCAGCAGACAGCGCTCTGACTGATGTGTAGCTACTGTTCTCCATCATTCTATCAGCAGACAGCACTCTGACTGATGTGGAGCTACTGTTCTCCATCATTCTATCAGCAGACAGCACTCTGACTGATGTGTAGCTACTGTTCTCCATCATTTATCAGCAGACAGCACTGACTGATGTGTAGCTACTGTTCTCCATCATTCTATCAGCAGACAGCATTCTGACTGATGTGTAGCTACTGTTCTCCATCATTCTATCAGCAGACAGCGCTCTGACTGATGTGTAGCTACTGTTCTCCATCATTCTATCAGCAGACAGCACTCTGACTGATGTGGAGCTAATGTTCTCCATCATTCTATCAGCAGACAGCACTCTGACTGATATGTAGCTACTGTTCTCCATCATTCTATCAGCAGACAGCACTCTGACTGATGTGGAGCTACTGTTCTCCATCATTCTATCAGCAGACAGCACTCTGACTGATATGTAGCTACTGTTCTCCATCATTCTATCAGCAGACAGCACTCTGACTGATGTGTAGCTACTGTTCTCCATCATTCTATCAGCAGACAGCACTCTGACTGATGTGGAGCTACTGTTCTCCATCATTCTATCAGCAGACAGCACTCTGATGTGGAGCTACTGTTCTCCATCATTCTATCAGCAGACAGCACTGACTGATGTGTAGCTACTGTTCTCCATCATTCTATCAGCAGACAGCACTGACTGATGTGTAGCTACTGTTCTCCATCATTCTATCAGCAGACAGCACTGACTGATATGTAGCTACTGTTCTCCATCATTCTATCAGCAGACAGCACTACTGTTCTCCATCATTCTATCAGCAGACAGCACTCTGACTGATGTGTAGCTACTGTTCTCCATCATTCTATCAGCAGACAGCACTACTGTTCTCCATCATTCTATCAGCAGACAGCACTCTGACTGATATGGAGCTACTGTTCTCCATCATTCTATCAGCAGACAGCACTCTGACTGATGTGTAGCTACTGTTCTCCATCATTCTATCAGCAGACAGCACTCTGACTGATGTGTAGCTACTGTTCTCCATTATTCTATCAGCAGACAGCACTCTGACTGATGTGTAGCTACTGTTCTCCATCATTCTATCAGCAGACAGCGCTCTGACTGATGTGTAGCTACTGTTCTCCATCATTCTATCAGCAGACAGCACTGACTGATGTGTAGCTACTGTTCTCCATCATTCTATCAGCAGACAGCACTCTGACTGATGTGTAGCTACTGTTCTCCATCATTCTATCAGCAGACAGCGCTCTGACTGATGTGTAGCTACTGTTCTCCATCATTCTATCAGCAGACAGCACTGACTGATGTGTAGCTACTGTTCTCCATCATTCTATCAGCAGACAGCACTCTGACTGATGTGTAGCTACTGTTCTCCATCATTCTATCAGCAGACAGCACTGACTGATGTGTAGCTACTGGTCTCCATCATTCTATCAGCAGACAGCACTCAGAATGATGGAGAACAGTAGCTACATATCAGTCAATCAGCAGACAGCACTCTGACTGTGTAGCTACTGTTCTCCATCATTCTATCAGCAGACAGCACTCTGACTGATGTGTAGCTACTGTTCTCCACAGCTTTTTCATTGAAAGCTCATTTACTTGTGTGTCTGCCAGCCAAATAGTGTTACACTTCTGTTGTAAATTACGCTATTGTCTGATGAATGTGTTGTACTAATGTAGTGTCTGATGAAGGTGTTGTACTAATGTAGTGTCTGATGAAGGTGTTGTACTAATGTAGTGTCTGATGGTGTTGTACTAATGTAGTGTCTGATGAAGGTGTTGTACTAATGTAGTGTCTGAAGGTGTTGTACTAATGTAGTGTCTGATGGAGGTGTTGTACTAATGTAGTGTCTGATGGAGGTGTTGTACTAATGTAGTGTCTGATGATGGTGTTGTACCAATGTATTGTGTGATGGTGTTGTACTAATGTAGTGTCTGATGAAGGTGTTGTACTAATGTAGTGTCTGATGAAGGTGTTGTACTAATGTAGTGTCTGAAGGTGTTGTACTAATGTAGTGTCTGATGGAGGTGTTGTACTAATGTAGTGTCTGAAGGTGTTGTACTAATGTAGTGTCTGATGAAGGTGTTGTACTAATGTAGTGTCTGATGAAGGTGTTGTACTAATGTAGTGTCTGATGGTGTTGTACTAATGTAGTGTCTGATGAAGGTGTTGTACTAATGTAGTGTCTGATGAAGGTGTTGTACTAATGTAGTGTCTGATGAAGGTGTTGTACTAATGTAGTGTCTGAAGGTGTTGTACTAATGTAGTGTCTGATGAAGGTGTTGTACTAATGTAGTGTCTGATGAAGGTGTTGTACTAATGTAGTGTCTGATGAAGGTGTTGTACTAATGTAGTGTCTGAAGGTGTTGTACTAATGTAGTGTCTGAAGGTGTTGTACTAATGTAGTGTCTAGAACTAGTTGCATGCCCCTGATCACTATTGAAGCAAAACAAACAAAGACTTTCAATATAAAACAGGTTCATGTCAACACACAGCTGGACTCACCTGCTCCCGTTTTCTCCTGTTGTGCCATTTACAAACAAACACGTGACTGTCTCAACTGTTCTGGGGAACTACGGTGAGCTTCATAATGTGACTGTCTCAACTGTTCTGGGGAACTACGGTGAGCTTCATAATGTGACTGTCTCAACTGTTCTGGGGAACTACGGTGAGCTTCATAATGTGACTGTCTCAACTGTTCTGGGGAACTACGGTGAGCTCCATAATGTGACTGTCTGAACTGTTCTGGGGAACTACAGTGAGCTTCATAATGTGACTGTCTCAACTGTTCTGGGGAACTACGGTGAGCTTCATAATGTGACTGTCTCAACTGTTCTGGGGAACTACGATGAGCTTCATAATGTGACTGTCTCAACTGTTCTGGGGAACTACGGTGAGCTTCATAATGTGACTGTCTCAACTGTTCTGGGGAACTACGATGAGCTTCATAATGTGACTGTCTCAACTGTTCTGGGGAACTACGGTGAGCTTCATAATGTGACTGTCTCAACTGTTCTGGGGAACTACGATGAGCTTCATAATGTGACAGGCTCAACTGTTCTGGGGAACTACGGTGAGCTTCATAATGTGACTGTCTCAACTGTTCTGGGGAACTACGGTGAGCTTCATAATGTGACAGGTGAAATGCCATCTGCTTCCTCTCCTAACGTATTGCACAAGTTGACTGCAGGTTTTACTTAAGTAGCCACAAATATAAAGATGTATTGAAACACTTCAACTTCCAGTAATAACATCATCCTATCACTAAAATAAGTACAGAAGCACAGACTGACCGGCCTGCTCTGCACTAATACTATGGCTGAACATGCTGTAGATGACGAAAGTGGAGACATGGAGAATAGTTCTGTATTGAAAAACTTCCCCAAGATATTTTACAAACGGTATTGAAAAACCAATCTTTGGCCATTTCCAAATCCCCTGCTATACGGTATACCAGCCAAGCCTATAGGATGCCGTTTGGAACACAGTCCCAGAACAGCTGGCTTGTCTGCGGAGGATACCCAGCTCATGTGCTCAATTTGAATAGTTATAATGGCTGAATGATTTCCTGTGAATGCAGTAGTGATTAGAGTGGTAATATAGGAAAGGGAGGTTTATTAATGGTTTCTCCTGTCAGGCTGAAGACTTTGACCTAACGGAGATTCTGAAGAAGAAGGAAGAGATTGCTGAGACCAGAAACACTCTTTTCCATGAAATCGGTCAAGAAAGAAAAGAATATGTACGTTACATGTTCCAACATCTTTCTGTCATTCTAATTCTGTCATATGTTCTGTCATTCTAATTCTGTCATATGTTCTGTCATTCTAATTCTGTCATATGTTCTGTCATTCTAATTCTGTCATATGTTCTGTCATTCTAATTCTGTCATATGTTCTGTCATTCTAATTCTGTCATATGTTCTGTCATTCTAATTCTGTCATATGTTCTGTCATTCTAATTCTGTCATATGTTCTGTCATATGTTCTGTCATTCTAATTATGCCATATGTTCTGTCATATGTTCTGTCATTCTAATTCTGTCATTCTAATTCTGGCATATGTTCTGTTATTCTAATTCTGGCATATGTTCTGTCATTCTAATTCTGGCATATGTTCTGTCATTCTAATTCTGTCATATGTTCTGTCATTCTAATTATGCCATATGTTCTGTCATATGTTCTGTCATTGTAATTATGTGTTCCAACTAAGTCCAGGAACACTTCCACAATGTGTAAGTTCCACTCATCACACCCCTCCCTAATAGCTGTGTCATGTTTATGTTGTAGATGAAGCTCAGTGCTCTGGCTGAAGGCTGCTGTCCTGAGCTCCCCCTGCTCTACCCTGAGGCAGACATCCACAGCCACATGGTGAGAGACAACCTGAGTCCTGACTGATCCAACTATACCTCTGTACAAGACCATAAGGAAACCAGGACATGGTCCCATTGTGCTGCAGTTCTGTCTCCTAGTGGAGATCTGTGAATGTGTCCAGTATTATTTCACTGTGTTCCTAATTACCATGTTCTCATCATGTATGTATTATTAGCAGCACCTACGTATTTCACAGATGTTAGTATGATGACCACAACTGTGTGTGTGTGTGTGTGTGTGTGTGTGCAGAGCTCTGGAGGTCTGGTGGTGAAGAGTCTGGACAGGGACATGTTTGACGCTGAGCCCATGAAGGAGCTGAGTGGACGCAGGCCTCTGGTCTGTACTGAGTTCCAGGGACAGAGGGTCATACTCAAGGTAACCCCTTTTTCACACACCTTTTTAGGTCTACGTCCCAAATAGCACCCTATTCTCTATATAGTGCACTACTTTGACTAGGGCCCCCATAGCGCTCTGGTTAAAAGTAGTGCACTATATAGGGAATAGGGTGCCATATGGGAGTTAGCCTTACAGGTTAAAAACATTGTGTAAATGTGGAACTCAATCAGGCCGAAATGTGAGCAAACATTTTGAAACAGAATGATTGTTCTTTTTGAACATGTTCAGGTATTACTGTTCCTGTTTAAAGACGTTTTGATCTCGTTTAGTGCCAACTGAAACACCCTGGTCTTTTGACAGGGGTTTAGCTGTTATCCTTATTGGTGGTTTGTGTCTGGTTTCCCTGTCAGGGTTACACTGTGAATGAGGAGGCAGAGGCCAGAGTGTTGGAGAGAACCACCCAGTTTCACAGAACCAGGACTCAGCGGGAGAGTCAGACTGACACTGGAATACTCCCTCTTCTGGCACTGTTCTTTGGCAAGGTACTGCTCACTCAGCTTCCCTGTCTCGACCCAGTCACTAAGCTTCATATGTCTTCCTGTCTTACAAGCCACATGTTTCATGATCTGAGGAACTTGACTTAAAGACATGTTTATGCATGATCTGAAAATGCGGTCGGAGGCTTCGTATGGAGGGTGTGATGTAATTGCGGAGCCTCCTGATGAGGCGTGCAGAGGCCATGTCGAGCTCTGTACCGCATCGCCGTGAGCCTCCCAAATTTTGTAACAATGCAGAGGGCTCTGTTTAGCTCTGCGTTGACATGATTGGTTGACAGTAGGTGGGGGCGTAACGTCCTGTGTAAACACACACACTTCCAGCTCTGCTCCCCTAAGCGTGGGACGTATGAAAGCCCTGAAGTCTGTGGAGGCATCATCGTAGTGAATGTTGTACAACCACTTCAGATGTCTGATTGACCAGGCAGAACATTTTAGAGAGGTCGTGATCTCCATTTGTCATGATGTCACTATGAACCCTTCTCTTCCAGTCAGACCCTCTTGCCTATGTGATGGTGCCATACTTCCCCAATGGAAGTCTCTGGGCTGTTCAGGCTGCCAAACCCCTAACAACCTCAGTGAGTTCTCTCAACTACCTTCCTCATATTTCATGTTTAGAGTTACAAAACTCTCCCAAAATTTCCAGGTTTCCAGAAATCTCAGTTGGAGGATTCCCCTTCTTCCAACAGAGTTTTCTGGGAAATCGGGCAGTTTTGGAACCTTATTCACATGCCCTTGTTTTGTAGTAGTATAACATATTGACCTACTGTCCTGTCTCTCCCATCAGGAGACTGGTAGTATAACACATTGACCTACTGTCCTGTCTCTCCCATCAGGAGACTGGTAGTATAACACATTGACCTACTGTCCTGTCTCTCCCATCAGGAAACTGGTAGTATAACACATTGACCTACTGTCCTGTCTCTCCCATCAGGAGACTGGTAGTATAACACATTGACCTACTGTCCTGTCTCTCCCATCAGGAGACTGGTAGTATAACACATTGACCTACTGTCCTGTCTCTCCCATCAGGAGACTGGTAGTATAACACATTGACCTACTGTCCTGTCTCTCCCATCAGGAGACTGGTAGTATAACACATTGACCTACTGTCCTGTCTCTCCCATCAGGAGACTGGTAGTATAACACATTGACCTACTGTCCTGTCTCTCCCATCAGGAGACTGGTAGTAAAACACATTGACCTACTGTCCTGTCTCTCCCATCAGGAGACTGGTAGTATAACACATTGACCTCCTGTCCTGTCTCTCCCATCAGGAGACTGTGAAGGTGATGAGAGGCGTGGCCAGGGGCCTCGAGGCCCTCCACGCTGCAGGCGTCACCCATGCCTCCCTCAACCCCAACAACGTCTTCGTCCTCCACCGACACCAAGGCATGGTGGGAGACTACGACTTCATAAAGACTCCTGTGAGTAGCCTTTCCTCCATCCTAACGTGCAGGCTAAAGAAACGCACACCTGTTTAGGAGAGGTGCTGGCTAGAGGAGTAGAACACCTGTTTAGGAGAGGTGCTGGCTAGAGGAGTAGAACACCTGTTTAGGAGAGGTGCTGGCTAGAGGAGTAGAACACCTGTTTAGGAGAGGTGCTGGCTAGAGGAGTAGAACACCTGTTTAGGAGAGGTGCTGGCTAGAGGAGTAGAACACCTGTTTAGGAGAGGTGCTGGCTAGCGGACTAGAACACCTGTTTAGGAGAGGTGCTGGCTAGAGGAGTAGAACACCTGTTTAGGAGAGGTGCTGGCTAGAGGAGTAGAACACCTGTTTAGGAGAGGTGCTGGCTAGAGGAGTAGAACACCTGTTTAGGAGAGGTGCTGGCTAGGGGAGTAGAACACCTGTTTAGGAGAGGTGCTGGCTAGGGGAGTAGAACACCTGTTTAGGAGAGGTGCTGGCTAGAGGAGTAGAACACCTGTTTAGGAGAGGTGCTGGCTAAGGGAGTAGAACACCTGTTTAGGAGAGGTGCTGGCTAAGGGAGTAGAACACCTGTTTAGGAGAGGTGCTGGCTAGGGGAGTAGAACACCTGTTTAGGAGAGGTGCTGGCTAGGGGACTAGAACACCTGTTTAGGAGAGGTGCTGGCTAGGGGACTAGAACACCTGTTTAGGAGAGGTGCTGGCTAGGGGAGTAGAACACCTGTTTAGGAGAGGTGCTGGCTAGGGGAGTAGAACACCTGTTTAGGAGAGGTGCTGGCTAGAGGAGTAGAACACCTGTTTAGGAGAGGTGCTGGCTAAGGGAGTAGAACACCTGTTTAGGAGAGGTGCTGGCTAAGGGAGTAGAACACCTGTTTAGGAGAGGTGCTGGCTAAGGGAGTAGAACACCTGTTTAGGAGAGGTGCTGGCTAGGGGAGTAGAACACCTGTTTATGAGAGGTGCTGGCTAGGGGAGTAGAACACCTGTTTAGGAGAGGTGCTGGCTAGCGGAGTAGAACACCTGTTTAGGAGAGGTGCTGGCTAGCGGAGTAGAACACCTGTTTAGGAGAGGTGCTGGCTAGAGGAGTAGAACACCTGTTTAGGAGAGGTGCTGGCTAGAGGAGTAGAACACCTGTTTAGGAGAGGTGCTGGCTAGAGGAGTAGAACACCTGTTTAGGAGAGGTGCTGGCTAGAGGAGTAGAACACCTGTTTAGGAGAGGTGCTGGCTAGAGGAGTAGAACACCTGTTTAGGAGAGGTGCTGGCTAGCGGAGTAGAACACTTCAAATTAAAGGAAAATTGCACACTAGGAGCTCAGATGTAATAATTTAATAACCAACGTTTCAACAGACAAGCTGTCTTCATCAGGGTATAATGACAGACACTGCGGGGTGACTAGTTTCTATAGTGTCAAAGGACACACACAGGTGTCTGTAATTATGGCCGGGTGTGGCCTGATCATTGGTATAAAAAATAACATACAAAAAACGTGAATGGACAGCACAACCCTAATTTACCACATCTCTCTCATCAAACAGAAACAACTGTTTTCCCCCTCCATTTTAAATACACTATCTCATGTACCTTGGTTTCTTTTACACGTGTCTGAATGAGCGCTACGTATGGTTGTTTCATGGTTGTACGTACCATGTCGGTTCCAGGTACAGAGGGCAGTGGACAGTGGGATGGTGGCCGGCTCTATCAGCCTGGTTGCCCCAGAGCTCCGTCAGACACAAAGCACACCTCCTACTCCAGCCTGTGACATGTACTCCTACGGCTGCCTGCTGTTCTGGGTAAAACGCCTTCATGTTGCCCTCTCTGTAGATCAGCCCAGGTCTCTGTATAACACAAGATGGATGGCTCTATAGCTCGTGGTCAAGCAGCTTTGGGACAGAGTGGAATACAGCAGGAATTGATATATATTTTAAGGGGTTTCAGGGGAACTCTGACATGTCATACAGGAGAAATCATTAGCAGAAGTTACTGATAACATTGAATATTCATCCGGAGAGACTCGAGGAGATGTGAACAATAGACTTGTTGAAAAGAAGCTCTCCGTAAGCAGTTGGGTCCATACCATTTATTTTTTGGCATCAACAACTCTGTCTGCAGCTGCATGCCCCAGGGTTCAACGGGGATCTGGATAGTGGCAGCAGACTGGCCCTGGATATCAGCGGAGTGAAACTGGTCAGTAACCCTGATGGCCTTTTCATGTTTCAATTCATTTAGAATGCATTTTATTTTTGCTCCCAAAGTACAGGTCAGTTTTAATTAGGAGAATAAAACATGTCATTTTTAACACACTTTCCATTGATAGACAATCACAAAGTGCTTAAAGGATGTTGTGTGTCCTCTTGTCCAGGAGGACAAACTTCAAGCCCTGCTGTCTAAGCTGCTGGTGTGTGTTGGAAGACTGACTGCTGCTGAGACCCTGGCTGATGACTACTTCCTGTCTGACCAGTAACCAGGCAACTGGTACATACTGGGATAGTTTGGTTGACAGTTTTACTTTAATACTAGCTTGGGTAACGTCTGTTTAGCTAACATTCCACTCCGTGACATACCAAATATGCTTTACCAGTACCCAGACTACTTCAATACTACAATGTTTTGTTGATCTCCCAATATAAAAGCACAATATATTTGTCAGTCTGCTGATGTAAAAGCACAGTATCATGTTGTTTAGCTGTATATTATTTTCCGTTTTTAAATGTTCTGTTCAGTAACTAGGTGATGTTGGAGTACCCTGTCTTGCAGTTGTCACTTTCTAGAGGAAATAAAAGACACGTTCTGAGATGGACCTGATCTGTATGGACCTGATCTTAATGGACCTGGTCTGTATGGACCTGGTCTGTATGGACCTGGTCTGTATGGACCTGGTCTGTATGGACCTGATCTGTATGGACCTGGTCTGTATGGACCTGATCTCATTTAGAACTCAAAGGGAACCACCACCAGCACAATGCTTTCGGTTCTAAGACATTAGTTAGAGTTTTTGCTGCTGTGTACTCTTTAACACTAGTTCTGTGCTCTGTTGCTGACTGTCTCCTGACTTGCCTGATCGGGATGTTGTCAGCATCAATCTACTGTAAAATCTCTGAAAATCCCTTGGAAAACGCTCCCCTGAGAAAATTGTTATCATTACATGTTTTCTCACCCTTCACTGGTTGAAAACTATGGTCAGATTTTTGTGCCCCCTACGTGCCCCTATTTTACAGAACTGCGGGTTGATGGTTTTGCACACTCTCTAAATGTCCTTTGATTTGGAGAGATTCATTAGAAGTTGGGCTTTTTTTGTTGTTTATTTTCCATCTGTAAAAACACGATGTTCATATTGTATTTTTGTCTCATTCTCATCATTTAATTTCATATCCTCATCATTTAATTTCATATCCTCATCATTTAATTTCATATCCTCATCATTTAATTTCATATCCTCATCATTTAATTTCATATCCAAACTGCTGGAGTAAAAATACTAAAGATGTTTTGCTTCAATGCCTCATTCCATATGGAGCCAGATGTGTATATGGGCTTGTCCTTATCTGGGGATGACTTCCTTAATCTTTGTTGTTCTGATGTGGAACATCAGGCTTCCATGAGAGAGGACTACTGCTGCCCATCTTCTGCCTGTCTGGGAATGGTTACTTCCTTAATCCTTGTTGTTCTGATGTGGAACATCAGGCTTCCATGAGAGAGGACTACTGCTGCCCATCTTCTGCCTGTCTGGGAGGGTTTTCCATGACAGTTAATGGCTCATCAATTTGGGGAGGATCTGTAAGAGTGGTGTCACTGGTTGGAGAATGACCTGTCTGCATTAGGGCTTGTGAGAGATTTATCCAGAGGTCTTCTTTTCCTTCAGGACTGGTGGTGGTCTATCCTTTGAGGAGACTTGCCTTGAAATTGATAGATAAATTATTCATGAGAAATAATGGCTGTCCATTGGGAGTGGTTCTTTACAAAACCTTACCTAACTATAATTTGATTCCCTTTTGCCTAGTGGGTGGCTGTTTGAATCTTATGTGGTAGAAGTCGCTATTTTACATATGGTCAACTTTGAACTTGTCCCAAGTAATGGCTGTTACAGTTTAGCAGATGCTCTTATCCAGAGCAATTAGGATTAAGTTCCTTGCTCAAGGGTACATCGACCGATTCTACACCTAGTCTGCTTAGAGATTTGAAATCCAGCGATCTTTCGGGTTACTGGCCCAATGCTCTTAACCGCTAGGCTACCTGCTGCCCTGTTGGTTTATGTAGGAGTCTCAGGACGTTGTTGTGATTCAGTGTTTGGAAGAGGCACTATCCCCCTGAAAGATGCATCGTTCTAATAAACTTCACTTTGTAATAGGAAGGGCTGATGGAGGAAGATGAACAGACAGTTCAGGTAAACACCACTTTTTACTGTTAGGACTTGTCTGACTGTTTTAAAATACACTTCTCGTCCCCTTTTAGTGTTTTAAACTAACAAAAATAAATTCTCATACACCAGAACCACTGGGACATATTTTTCATAAACACATTTTAATGCAAAATGAACAAATCAACCATCAGTCGATTCAAGATGAGCATCAGCGGTTTTCTAGTGGAAAAACCATTGAAGAGCTTGTCAGGCAAGCAGTTATCTCAAAGTGGGCACTCTTTTTAAATGAAACGTTAAAACTATAAATCCTCTTCAAGCCATTGTCCCTGCCTGGACTCTGGCAGTTGTACAGCAATCTCTCTTATGGACAGATCAATTTAGGTGACCAGGGGACTGGATGAAAAGCATGCTGTGATCGTATCTGTGATCACTGTGACCTCACTCACACATGTCCTCCTGACGCATTAGGTTACCACTCTGGTTAATAATACTCGGTTGTAATACTCTGCTATCCAGATTGGTGTCAGTGATTAGTAAAATAACATACAGTCTAGGGTATAGCTGTAGACAGACTTGCCTCATCAAACTTATGTGATGTTTTTACTATGCAAATTCTCTAAATAATGTTATGGTGATCACTGGAAGTAATGAACCTGCTTTGCTGCTTTCTCTAGCTGCTTGGCATGCATCCAAAATGGCACCTTATTCCTTACATAGTGCACTACAATCAAATCAAATTTATTTATATAGCCCTTCGTACATCAGCTGATATCTCAAAGTGCTGTACAGAAACCCAGCCTAAAACCCCAAACAGCAAGCAATGCAGGTGTAGAAGCACGGTGGCTAGGAAAAACTCCCTAGAAAGGTCAAAACCTAGGAAGAAACCTAGAAAGGAACCAGGCTATGAGGGATGGCCAGTCCTCTTCTGGCTGTGCTGGGTGGAGATTATAACAGAACATGGCCAAGGTGTTTAAATGTTCATAAATGACCAGCAAGGTCAAATAATAATAATCACAGTAGTTGTCGAGGGTGCAGCAAGTCAGCACCTCAGGAGTAAATGTCAGTTGGCTTTTCATAGCCGATCATTAAGAGTATCTCTACCACTCCTGCTGTCTCTAGAGAGTTGAAAACAGCAGTTCTGGGACAGGTAGCACGTCCGGTGAACAGGTGAGGATTCCATAGCCGCAGGCAGAACAGTTGAAACTGGAGCAGCAGCACGGCCAGGTGGACTGGGAACAGCAAGGAGTCATCATGCCAGGTAGTCCTGAGGCATGGTCCTAGGGCTCAGGTCCTCGGAGAGAGAGAATTAGAGAGAGCATACTTAAATTCACACAGGACACCGGTTAAGACAGGAGAAGTACTCCAGATATAACAAACTGACCCCCCCCCCCAAGTACTGGAGGCTGAGACAGGAGGGGTCAGGAGACACTGTGGCCCCATCCGATGATACCCCCGGACAAGGCCAAACAGGAAGGATATAACCCCACCCACTTTCCCAAAGCACATCCCCCACACCACTAGAGGGATATCTTCAACCACCAACTTACCATCCTGAGACAAGGCCGAGTATAGCCCACAAATATCTACAATGGCACCCTATTCCTTACATAGTGCACTACAATGGGAATAGTGTGCTATGTGGGACGCTACCTTGGAGTTGATCCTCCCGCCGACACGTCCATCAATATTAACGGTGAATTATAATTACTGAAGACCACAAGAGCAAAGCAGCTAAACTCTTCTTAATTGCTGAAGGCCACAAGGGCAGAGCAGCTAAACTCCTCTCCTGTCTGACTAGATGCAGGGAAGTCAATCATGTGAGTGAAAAGATGGGAGAATGTTCTAGCTCAGGAAAGGTATTATTGGTTTCTTCTGAGGTTTTTGCCGTATATTGATGACCATAAGATAAGTCTCAAAAGGATTGATTCACTGAATAGACTGGAGCCAACAAGTATTACTTAGATTATTATAAAAGGCATGTACATACATTTCAGCTTTCCATTTTTAATTAACTTTTCTAAAAACATAATTCCACTTTAACATCATGGGCTATTGTGTGTGTGTGGATCAGCGACACAATCTAAATGGAATCCATTTTAATTTCGGGCTATACACAAAATGTAGAAAGTGCAGACTTTCTGAAGTATTCAGTACATGCTATCTGAATTCAGACCTTTCTGAAGTATTCAGTACATGCTATCTGAATTCAGACCTTTCTGAAGTATTCAGTACATGCTATCTGAATTCAGACTTTCTGAAGTATTTAGTACATGCTATCTGAATTCAGACTTTCTGAAGTATTCAGTACATGCTATCTGAATTCAGACTTTCTGAAGTATTCAGTACATGCTATCTGAATTCAGACTTTCTGAAGTATTCAGTACATGCTATCTGAATTCAGACTTTCTGAAGTATTCAGTACATGCTATCTGAATTCAGACCTTTCTGAAGTATTCAGTACATGCTATCTGAATTCAGACCTTTCTGAAGTATTCAGTACATGCTATCTGAATTCAGACTTTCTGAAGTATTCAGTACATGCTATCTGAATTCAGACCTTTCTGAAGTATTCAGTACATGCTATCTGAATTCAGACTTTCTGAAGTATTCAGTACATGCTATCTGAATTCAGACCTTTCGGAAGTATTCAGTACATGCTATCTGAATTCAGACTTGACTCTGGGCCCATCCATATTCCAACGAGCCTTTCAATGGAAGCACATTATTCAGACATGGACTTGCACTGGCATTGCTTATCATAACATAAACTGCAGTTGTCAGAGGTCGATAGCATGGTTGAGCAAAGTTTAGTGACTCATTACAAATATTTAGTTTCCTATCGATGTAATGCTCTTAACAAGTTTGTCTCTTCAAAGAGGATCATACTTCCGGCGCCGACAGAGATGGCCGCCTCGCTTCGCGTTCCTAGGAAACTATGCAGTTTTTTGTTTTTTTACGTGTTATTTCTTACATTAGTACCCCAGGTCATCTTAGGTTTCATTACATACAGTCGAGAAGAACTACTGAATATAAGATCAGCATCAACTCACCATCAGTACGACCAAGAATATGTTTTTCGCGACGCGGATCCTGTGTTCTGCCTTACAAACAGGACAACGGAGTGGATCCTATGCAGCGACCCAAAAAAACGACTCCGAAAGAGAGGGAAACGAGGCGGTCTTCTGGTCAGACTCCGGAGACGGGCACAGCGCGCACCACTCCCTAGCATTCTTCTTGCCAATGTCCAGTCTCTTGACAACAAGGTTGATGAAATCCGAGCAAGGGTAGCATTCCAGAGGGACATCAGAGACTGTAACGTTCTTTGCTTCACGGAAACGTGGCTTACTGGAGAGACGCAATCCGAAGCGGTGCAGCCAACAGGTTTCTCCACGCATCGCGCAGACAGGAAAAAACATCTTTCTGGTAAAAAGAGGGGCGGGGGCGTATGCCTTATGACTAACGTGACATGGTGCGATGAAAGAAACATACAGGAACTCAAATCCTTCTGTTCACCTGATTTAGAATTCCTCACAATCAAATGTAGACCGCATTATCTACCAAGAGAATTCTCTTCGATTATAATCACAGCCGTATATATCCCCCCCCAAGCAGACACATCGATGGCTCTGAACGAACTTTATTTAACTCTCTGCAAACTGGAAACAATTTATCCGGAGGCTGCATTCATTGTAGCTGGGGATTTTAACAAGGCTAATCTGAAAACAAGACTCCCCAAATTTTATCAGCATATCGATTGCGCAACCAGGGGAGGAAAGACCTTGGACCATTGTTACTCTAACTTCCGCGACGCATATAAGGCCCTGCCCCGCCCCCCTTTCGGAAAAGCGGACCACGACTCCATTTTGTTGATCCCTGCCTACAGACAGAAACTAAAACAAGAGGCTCCCACGCTGAGGTCTGTCCAACGCTGGTCCGACCAAGCTGACTCCACACTCCAAGACTGCTTCCATCACGTGGACTGGGAGATGTTTCGTATTGCGTCAGATAACAACATTGACGAATACGCTGATTCGGTGTGCGAGTTCATTAGAACGTGCGTTGAAGATGTCGTTCCCAGAGCAACGATTAAAACATTCCCTAACCAGAAACCGTGGATTGATGGCAGCATTCGTGTGAAACTGAAAGCGCGAACCACTGCTTTTAATCAGGGCAAGGTGTCTGGTAACATGACCGAATACAAACAGTGCAGCTATTCCCTCCGCAAGGCTATCAAACAAGCTAAGCGCCAGTACAGAGACAAAGTAGAATCTCAATTCAACGGCTCAGACACAAGAGGCATGTGGCAGGGTCTACAGTCAATCACGGACTACAGGAAGAAACCCAGCCCAGTCACGGACCAGGATGTCTTGCTCCCAGGCAGACTAAATAACTTTTTTGCCCGCTTTGAGGACAATACAGTGCCACTGACACGGCCTGCAACGAAAACATGCGGTCTCTCCTTCACTGCAGCCGAGGTGAGTAAGACATTTAAACGTGTTAACCCTCGCAAGGCTGCAGGCCCAGATGGCATCCCCAGCCGCGCCCTCAGAGCATGCGCAGACCAGCTGGCCGGTGTGTTTACGGACATATTCAATCAATCCCTATACCAGTCTGCTGTTCCCACATGCTTCAAGAGGGCCACCATTGTTCCTGTTCCCAAGAAAGCTAAGGTAACTGAGCTAAATGACTACCGCCCCGTAGCACTCACATCCGTCATCATGAAGTGCTTTGAGAGACTAGTCAAGGACCATATCACCTCCACCCTACCTGACACCCTAGACCCACTCCAATTTGCTTACCGCCCAAATAGGTCCACAGACGATGCAATCTCAACCACACTGCACACTGCCCTAACCCATCTGGACAAGAGGAATACCTATGTGAGAATGCTGTTCATCGACTACAGCTCGGCATTCAACACCATAGTACCCTCCAAGCTCGTCATCAAGCTCGAGACCCTGGGTCTCGACCCCGCCCTGTGCAACTGGGTACTGGACTTCCTGACGGGCCGCCCCCAGGTGGTGAGGGTAGGCAACAACATCTCCTCCCCGCTGATCCTCAACACTGGGGCCCCACAAGGTTGCGTTCTGAGCCCTCTCCTGTACTCCCTGTTCACCCACGACTGCGTGGCCACGCACGCCTCCAACTCAATCATCAAGTTTGCGGACGACACAACAGTGGTAGGCTTGATTACCAACAACGATGAGACGGCCTACAGGGAGGAGGTGAGGGCCCTCGGAGTGTGGTGTCAGGAAAACAACCTCACACTCAACGTCAACAAAACTAAGGAGATGATTGTGGACTTCAGGAAACAGCAGAGGGAACACCCCCCTATCCACATCGATGGAACAGTAGTGGAGAGGGTAGCAAGTTTTAAGTTCCTCGGCATACACATCACAGACAAACTGAATTGGTCCACTCACACAGACAGCATCGTGAAGAAGGCGCAGCAGCGCCTCTTCAACCTCAGGAGGCTGAAGAAATTCGGCTTGTCACCAAAAGCACTCACAAACTTCTACAGATGCACAATCGAGAGCATCCTGGCGGGCTGTATCACCGCCTGGTATGGCAACTGCACCGCCCTCAACCGTAAGGCTCTCCAGAGGGTAGTGAGGTCTGCACAACGCATCACCGGGGGCAAACTACCTGCCCTCCAGGACACCTACACCACCCGATGTCACAGGAAGGCCATAAAGATCATCAAGGACATCAACCACCCGAGCCACTGCCTGTTCACCCCGCTATCATCCAGAAGGCGAGGTCAGTACAGGTGCATCAAAGCTGGGACCGAGAGACTGAAAAACAGCTTCTATCTCAAGGCCATCAGACTGTTAAACAGCCACCACTAACACTGAGTGGCTGCTGCCAACACACTGACACTGACTCAACTCCAGCCACTTTAATAATGGGAATTGATGGGAAATGATGTAAATATATCACTAGCCACTTTAAACAATGCTACCTTATATAAATGTTACTTACCCTACATTATTCATCTCATACGCATACGTATATACTGTACTCTATATCATCGACGGTATCCTTATGTAATACATGTATCACTAGCCACTTTATACTATACTATGCACTTTGTTTACATACTCATCTCATTTGTACATACTGTACCCGATACCATCTACTGTATCTTGCCTATGCTGCTCTGTACCATCACTCATTCATATATCCTTATGTACATATTCTTTATCCCCTTACACTGTGTACAAGACAGTAGTTTTGGAATTGTTAGTTAGATTACTTGTTATTACTGCATTGTCGGAACTAGAAGCACAAGCATTTCGCTACACTCGCATTAACATCTGCTAACCATGTGTATGTGACAAATAAAATTTGATTTTACTCGACCTACAGTTGATAAATGATTTATTCCGTGTGCGACATTATTCAATGACCGTCCATACATTTGATTACACACCCAAATAAAAGGTGTAGATGACAATGACGCATTTCCTTACTTTAAATCTCAACATGAAATCAGCATTGTTCATGTCAAACACTGAAGACTAGTTAAGTAGGCATATATATATCTATATCCTGGTTTAACGTTTGGCAAAGTGCTATATTACCCATCCCTGAACTCTTTTCCTTGCAGTCTGAGGTGAACATTACTTATGTGTTCTTTTGGGCACCCCCCCCTCCCCTCTCCTCCAAATGCGCTCCCTGCCACAGATATAAAACTCACCGGATGCTTGCTGCCAAACACAGTTGCGAGCACAGAACAGTCATTCAACGAAAAACCATCTCCAGTCTTCACAACATAAAGTGAGTAAAAAGCACTTTTCTATTGCTGACTATTTGCCTTTTTATAGACTTCCAGGATTTTTGTAAAGTTGCTCTTGATTGAATTACTAAAGAAAATATTTGTCCTCTGGAAAACCTTGTTTTCTGCACATTCAAAATATAAGAGTTGGTTAATATTTTTTCAGTTGGTTATTAAAGATGATGGAATATTGTTTTGGATAACAAGGTGTCGTTGGCTTTATGGTTCATTTTATAAGTTATTACGCACAGTAGCAAATAAAAATAATTGCATTTTATTGGCTACAATATGAACTAAGGACAGGAGCGTAGTCACAGTGCATTTGTTTTCTAGTTTGTTTCTCTGCGCTTTTGTGTGTTTTAGATGCGCCCTAACGCAGCGATGTCTCTGGGTATGCTGGCCGTGTACTTGCTGATATGCATGTCCAATCTGATGGCCGCGTATCCATCCAAACCCGTCATTCCCGCAGAAGATGCGCCTGGCGAGGACTTCGCCAAGTACTTCTCTGCACTCAGACACTACATCAACCAAATCACTCGACAGCGGTGAGTTCTTCATCTGGTGATGGGAAGGTACAGCACATGATGAAGATTATTATTTGGAGTAAACAATGAAATGCATACATTAAACAAGATGTGCATTTGATCCCAGAAGATAACACTTGAAAAACACATTTCCAAAGTGGTTCTGATGCTTCTGTTTTTGTTGCCTTTCACAAAATATCTGTATTTCATATGAGGTTTAACTTTCTAAATGTTTTCCTTTTTATTTGTACTCGTTACCTCTTTCTCAGGTATGGGAAAAGATCCAGCCCTGATATGGTGTTCTCTGACCTGCTACAGAGGGAGAGCACAGAGAGCGTCCCACTAGCAAGCTATGGAAGGTGGGTGTAAAAACATACCGAGGATACCGATATACCTGTCCTCAGAATGATCAGCTTTAGACATCATCTTTTTGGGGGTGAGGATTAGTAGCCTAAATCTAATCCATTCTTGTTTCAAGTAGTTTCATACTGTCAGAGATGCTGTTCCTCATTGTTTATTGGGCCACTATAACCTATAGGCTATAGTATATTGTGCATTTGAGAGTAACAGACACAGCAATAGTCAATTACTTATTAGTCAATGGACCAATATAATAATGGACCAACGTTTATGAACACTTTGCTTGTTTCTCCTGACAGATATGAGGATCTACCGTTGTGGTGGTGAAGCCAGTGTATTATGGACTTCCATACCAGTCCCTTTCAACAACAACACACTGCCTGTTTGTCACAGCACCACAACAACACCACACTGCCTGTTGGTCACAGCACCACAACAACACCACACTGCCTGTTGGTCACCGACTCGACCTGGACTTTAATGGATATCTACAGCCTGCATGCAACCACCTCCCTGTCTGTCTGTCATAGTAGAAGTGTCCTGTACATATGTTACTTTCTCCTTTTGTGCATCACACTGTGTACTGTAAACCAAAATAAACATTTACTGGTTGGATCAAAATACATCATATAAAGTACCTTGGATCAATGTTTTAGAATGTGACTCTGTTTTTAAGTATATAAACAAGAAAATCCTAGGACTCCAGAATCAGAAAGTAAGCAAAGTGGTCTTTCTTAAAGAAAAACATTTCTAGTGCATTTTTTTTTTTTTAAACACTTATTGGATACTAGTTGTTCCTGCCACAACCAGGACGAGGACCTACACCTAGAACCAGTGCTGCACAGGGTTCTCTTTGTTCCCACAGGTTTTACTAAGATATACTGCCCTCTTCTGGACTGGCCTTAGTACCCTGACACCATTATACTCCAGCTTGGACTGTAGCCTTCAAACAGCTGTCTGGGGTGAGAGGTGAGAATAACAATCTATTCATTCTGTCCATTTATTTCAATGTGTAACAATCTTTCACTGGTCTGTGTGGATTTTGATTGTGTACAATCGTTGTATATAACAGCACCTTGCCTAACGTGAAAACAGATTTAAGGTGTAGAGTCATTAAGTGGCCTGGGATCCCTATGGATCCCTGGTCAAAAGTAGTTCACTATGGAATAGGGTACAATTTGGGACACTGGCCTGGTTACCTCCAAAGGGACATGAGATAATGAGATCTGGTGCATGAACCCAGTTACCTAACTCTGTACTAAATGGCACCCTCTGTAGTGCACTATTTATCGCCTGGTAGGGTACCACTTGGGACTAAGTCCTGTTTTAGAAGATAGAACAGTCCCTGCATACTAATGGGTTCATTGTTCTAGAATGCTCAAATGTAACACAAGGTTCTGTCCCAAATTGGCACCCTGTTCTCTATATCGTGGACTACTTTTGACCAGGGCTCAGTAGTGCACTATGTATGGAATAGGGTGCCAATTTGAGATGTAGACATACAGTAGGATTCTTTATGTTGACGGCCAGATAATCATGTCAGGTCATATGTTATGTCTTTGGCTGTACTGAATAAATATGATACTGCTGTCTCTGGTTTTTAATGCTTATTTATTTCACAAGGAGTATGAATGTGTAACAGTGGCTAGTCATGTTGTGTAACTAACATAGGGCCTTTACGTCCTAAATGGCACCCTATTCCCTATATAGTGCTCTACTTTTTACCAGGACCCATAGTGGGCTTTACTATATAGGGTGCCATTTGAGATGTTATGTGTGGGTTAAAACGGTTTGTGGAGCGCAGGAGACCCAGATGATCATAGTCGATGTCAAATGCAGAATCTATAATTTATGAAATAATTACTCCTATTGAAAACTATATGAACAGAAAAGAGCAAGTCTGAAGTTCTCACACCGATATCTGTAGTACGTTAAACGAGTGGGTGGGAACTACATTAACTAGCTCCTCGTCTCTAAAGTGGACTTCGAGATCAAGCGTCATTCGGCGGCATGTCTCCAGGACAGGAGTCGACTGTTGCGCGCAAGGAAAAGTAGCCTCGTCTGGGGTGCAGGGAACCTATGGAGACTTGAAAGTCTGACTGAAGGACACGGAGAACGTCAGGTAAAGTCATACATTTTTTTAATGACCATCTTCTTCGAAACCGCATGAGGGGCTTAGTGCCACGAAAAGGGGTTCAAATAGCGAAACGCAAGTCAGGTTAGCAATCCACTCACCAATCTGGCAACACTCGCTAGCTAGCTAACACTAGCTGGATCCAGTCAGGCTGGAACTCAGTTGATTGCTAGCAAGCTAATAATAACACGCTAGCTACCACTGCTAACCTAACAAAGAGCATATTTCTAGACTAGATTTGAACTAGTTGGCTAGCTAAGCCAGATATCCAGTTAGATTGTAATGCCACAAGTTATGACGTGGAATTGTGCCAAATGCTCCGCTGTTATTTTGTTTAGCTCTAAATAGCTCAAATACACATTTAGTTTAATTGACCATAAAAGTGGTTGTATTTGCTTGATACCTAACGGGACAGTTTACTAATAAAGTTAGCAAACCACTAGGAAGGTGTCCCATGCGACCTCTCATCTGCTCGGTCTCAGCCGAACGGGAAACCAAAAATGTCTGCACGTGTTCCGCAGCCCGCACAGGAAGCTAGCTGATAGTGTGTGTGCCTTACTCTAACGAGGTGTGAGTCCCAAATGTGTTATTTGGAGTGTAACTCGTGTGTTTGTGAGATATGTGTTGGCTTTCTGGAAGATTCCACGTGTTGAGCTGTACGAGTCAGACATGTTAGACACATTGAGAAAGAACACTTTAGTGTCAACAATGGAGAGAGTAGTCAAATGTCTTGCTTTGCATGGATCGGCCTTTTTTGTTGTTGGCTACGTGTAGTTAGTTACCCTATACATTATTCTGTCAGTGCCGGCTTGCTCACACAATGAGCCCATCATTTCACCACGACTTGGACGTTTCCATTGCCACAATGAATGATAAAACAGATTGTCCCATCTAACAACTTTGGATACCTCGTGGTGTCCCAAATGATACCCAATTCACTACATAGTACACTAGGTGGCCTGGTCAAACGTGGCGTCACTGTACAGGGAAAGGGTTTCAGGTGGGACGGATGTCTTTTTATTTTTAATGCCTTTATTTGGGAGACGTGATCTGTTTTGGATCAACAGTAAAACACAGACCAGAAATGGTCATGCCGAATTTGGACCTCTTCCTGTAATCAGTGTGTTTTTTTGTTCTTCATTCCTGTGGTAGTGTTCAAATCCTTGTTTGCGTCTGAGGTTGAGCTATATACATCTTTCAACTTTAAAAAGCCTTATGAAATGGTGTAAAGCTGAGGGGGCGGTCCAGGAGACAGACGGGTGGCTTATTCAATGGAGTACAGTAGTACGATCCTTCAGATAGGAAAGCATACTTTTCTATTGAAATGGTCTGTAACAATACACTGAAGCACTCTCCTGAATAAGCCTCTGGTCTGACAGTGAAACCCATTCATCCCTGTAGCCTGCTGCTTATTATATGGGGTGGCAGGGTAGCCTAGTGGTTAGAGCGTTGGACTAGTAACCGGAAGTTCATATCCCCGAGCTGACATGGTACAAATCTGTCGTTCTGCCCCTGAACAGGCAGTTAACCCACTTTTCCTAGGCCGTCATTGAAAATAAGAGTTTGTTCTTAACTGCCTTCCCCATGGTCCCTGGCTGCGTCCCTTCACCCGGGTACTTAGCTTGGTCCCTTTCCTTAGTTGAGTCCCTGGTCTGGTCCTTTCCCCCTGGTCCCTGGCTGGTCTGGTCCTTTCCCCCTGGTCCCTGGCTGGGACGCTGGCCTGGTCCTTTCCCCCTGGTCCCTGGCTGGGACGCTGGCTGGCTTCAGGGTTTAATTGAGGTGTTGGAGAATCCAGAGAATTTCAGCCTCTGTGGGAATGCTGCTGGCGAGAGCAGCAGTGTGTATCACACCCTGGTTGTCTCCCAAATGGCAAAGGGTGCTATTTGGGAGACAACCAGCGTGTGAATTCTGATTCCCTCTGAAGTGTGTAGTCAGTGTGTACTGCACTCATTCACTCCCCCTCACATACAGTATTTGAAAAGGAATGGACTGGTGTGAACCTGGAGTCCTCCGTTGAAACAATAACAAAGTGGCCCACCCCACCTCGGGTTTGTTCAGACGCTGAGGGAAGAGCCTGGATAAATGTAACCACTCTCAAATGCATAGACAGAGCTATGGATGCAAAGACTGACCATCCATGATATCAACATTATAGGTATTACCATGTTTTGAGGCTATACAGTGTTTGTTTCCATTTACATTGTTTACAAACATTGGGAGTTTATATTTTTGTGTTCTGATGGGGGGTACAACAGTTGAACTAAGCTCATGAGACATAAGTTAGCCTATATTCTTCAAGAATCAATGTGTGTATATAGCATTCATTTAGAAGTCAACAAATGAATGTAGCAACTAAGGATTCTAGCTTTAAGGAATATGGTGGATATAATCCCCTCTCAAATTCATGCTTAAACCCATCCAGTGCTCTAATTTAAACCCACATAAAAAAATACCACAGTTTACTATGTAATACTATAGTACTTACTATAGAATTCTGTAGTAAAACTTAGTATACTACATACTGTAGTAGTACAATTCCCTCGATCATGTGTAATACTTAGTATAGAATTGTGTAGTATAGTGTACAATGCTATAATACATATTAAGGTATTATCCACACAAAAAAACACTAATAAATACTACAGTATTTAATTTGCATATACCCTGCCCATTTCCCCCTCCCCCATATCACAATTTGTGCCACCCGTAAGTCAGAAACCTACATGACAAGTACAAACCATACAATGTGTTCCCTTTGGTTATAGAAAAGAGTAGAAGCTCTGAACTCCCCGTTCAGAACCCAGTCCTACCTATCTACAGGTTATCTGCTCTTTTAGTCTTTCTCCCCACTTCTGTCTCAAAGATAAACAAAAACACTTCAGTAAATACTACATACGGTAATGTCCCCCAAAACACTTCAGAAAATACTACAGTATACTACAGTCTGCAAAAAACACTACAGTAATGACTGTTTCTATATAATAAAAAATACTACAGGATTTGTACTATAGTAAACTGTAAACACTACAGTAATTACTTTTTCTCTATATAAAAATGTACTACAGTATTTACACTATAGTAAACTGTAAACACTACAGTATATATTCATGTTGGGCGATACCCTGATTTTCATACCGTCATATTGATTCTGTACTGTTTACTATAGTAAACAGGGATTTATTTGACACAGATTTCTTGTAGTTAGTTATAGTTATAAGCAGTGGTGCAGGCACTCACCCTCAGTCCAACGTGCGGGGGTGTATGTATGTCCAGCGTGTGGGGGTGTATGTATGTCCAGCGTGCGGGGGTGTATGTATGTCCAGTGTGCGGGGGTGTATGTATGTCCAGCGTGTGGGGGTGTATGTATGTCCAGTGTGCGGGGGTGTATGTATGTCCAGTGTGCGGGGGTGTATGTATGTCCAGCGTGCAGGGTTGCCCCCAACCCCCAAATAAGTCCTTTTTTAAACGGTATTGAAAATCATACTGTCGATATTTCGAAATACCCCGGTATATCGCCCAAGCCTAGTAGTGTTTTTGCAACACTACAGTGAATACTACAGTATTCCTACCATAGTATACACTATAGTATTTATTTCATGTGGGAACCCACAAGGTGGAGTGAGTTAAGTACACACACCTCAGGGAGAAGGCCTGGGTAGAGAATCTGGACGGTTTGAATGTTCGCTTTAAATGCTACTGATCCCCGTGGTGATGAAAACCAACCTGACAAATATAGACCACACAATGATACCAGGGACTTGGCAGCTCTGGAGTTGACTACTTGCACTCTTGACCTCTAGGGTAATCAACATAATGCGATTAATGCTTTTCAGTCCGTCCCCCCCCCCCCCCCCCCAGAACGGTATGACCACATGACTTTCTTTGTCCAATCAGAAAGCACACACTAAGAGTGAGGATTGAAAGCCCTCTGGAGTGGCAGTGATCTGACCAAATGGAAACTGTTGAACATTACAGCATGTTGTCTACAGCAAGACTAAAATGGTTGGACTATTGTCCTTTAAAGGTCGACGCGGCCATTTCAGATGAGTCACTCTGAAGCTATTTAAGTTGGAAAGCAAGCATTTCAGGTTAGCTAGCAATCCCGTATTATTGGGCATTGGGTAATAACAAGGTGTTGTCTCCCTGTGTTCCTTTTCAGGTTCTTCTGTGTTGCCACAGGCAGGCAGGCCACCAGATGACTGGTGTGTACTGGGAGTAGGGCTTTCAGCCGCTGCGCTGCGTTGGAGCACAATTCACAGGTGAGTGTCAGAGGTTCACTTCCTGCTTTACTACTTCCATTCTTCTGTCACGTACGTCCACCTTTTTTTTTTTAACACTGATTGGTTAAACATGAATCTATGTTTGAAACAATGCTCCATTCATGAGGATGTCTGAGTAACTAAGGTGTGAAGAGGGACAACAATGTGTCTGTTGTGGAAATGTATTTTCTGCTGTGTGTGTCTGTGTGGTGTGTCCATCCATCTGGACAACCCAGCCACAGCGTGTTTGATTAGGCCAGTTTGTACTCTCCTCTGTCTGGACAGTGGGGTTGGTTATGCCAGTTTGTACTCTCCTCTGTCTGGACAGTGGGGTTGGTTAGGGCAGTATGTACTCTCCTCTGTCTGGACAGTGAGGTTGGTTCGGCCAGTTTGTACTCTCCTCTGTCTGGACAGTGGGGTTGGTTCGGCCAGTTTGTACTCTCCTCTGTCTGGACAGTGGGGTTGGTTATGCCAGTTTGTACTCTCCTCTGTCTGGACAGTGGGGTTGGTTCGGCCAGTTTGTACTCTCCTCTGTCTGGACAGTGTGGTTGGTTCGGCCAGTTTGTACTCTCCTCTGTCTGGACAGTGGGGTTGGTTCGGCCAGTTTGTACTCTCCTCTGGCTGGACAGTGGGGTTGGTTCGGCCAGTTTGTACTCTCCTCTGTCTGGACAGTGGGGTTGGTTCGGCCAGTTTGTACTCTCCTCTGTCTGGACACTGGGGTTGGTTCGGCCAGTTTGTACTCTCCTCTGTCTGGACACTGGGGTTGGTTCGGCCAGTTTGTACTCTCCTCTGTCTGGACAGTGGGGTTGGTTCGGCCAGTTTGTACTCTCCTCTGTCTGGACACTGGGGTTGGTTAGGCCAGTTTGTACTCTCCTCTGTCTGGACAGTGGGGTTGGTTCGGCCAGTTTGTACTCTCCTCTGTCTGGACACTGGGGTTGTTTAGGCCAGTTTGTACTCTTTTCCCTTTATAGGGAACTACTTCTGACCAGGGCTCATAGGGTGCTTTTTGGGGCACAACCTTTATCCAGGAGGAGTGGGGGAAAAACCCATCCTCTCCACCAAGACTTTGAAACTATGTAAAAAAAAAAATTAAAAAAAAGAGTGATCAACGTTGTTGTTAACATCCTGGTTGGTAGCTGATGAAGTGGAAACCTTTTGATGTGGGTTCCCTACCCTCTCCAGTCTACCTGAGATGAGGGCAGACAGACTGGTTTTGATATAGGGTGAAGTTGCCCTTAGACACTCATCTTGGGACAGTTTAGCATTTTCCCCCACTAATGGTTAAGGTTAGGATTGGAGGCGGAGAAGCCTATCATAGATCTGTACCTAGGGGAAAGTTCATCCTGTAGTGTTATTGTTCCATTCAAATGTCTCTCAAAAACATATTATTTACAAGGTGTTATAATGGGCCGCTGTTGTTTGCATTGTGGCTACATGGGGTTTGTTTACATGTCAGATTGTTGTTTAATACACCTGAGTATACCACACCTTAGGAACACCTGGCCTAATATTGAGTCTCAAAGGATCATAGGGGTTTAAAGGGTGTGTCTCAGTCACCAGATCTCAACCCAATTTCAACACTTATGGAAGATTCTGGAGCGGCACCTGAGACTGTGTTTTCCATCATCAATACACCAAATGATGGAATTTCTCATGGAAGAATGGTGTCACATCCCTCCAATAGAGTTCCAGACACTTGTAGAATCTATGCCTTGGTGCATTGAAGCTGTTCTGTTGGCTCGTGGTGCCCAACGCCCTAATTTGGGCTTTCCTTTATTTTGTTACCTCTATGTTAGTGTGTGCAAGTCAAAGTCCTTGTGATTTTGTCATGATGTTTCTTGTGAAGATTAGAAGGTAGACCAGAGAAAGCTGTCAGTAGGCTGTGACAAGCCTTGGTTTGAGTGTTTCACCAGTAACCACTTACAGGCTTGAATTGGGAAACGGTTCTGTTCTCTTATATAGTTAATGTTGGAGACATCTACCAGTGGGACCCGTCAATGTCTGTCCCAAATGGCACCCTATTCCCTATATAGTGCACTATGATGGGTCTTGGTCAAAAGTAGTGCACTATAAAGGAAATAGGATGCCATTTGGAACTTCTCCATTGTTTTAGCGAGTTGCTTGTTGGGGTTATGGAAATGAAGGCTTTTCGTACTGAATCACTCCATTGATGGTCGCTTACTGCTCCAGTTGTTTCACCCTTGTTATGCCGGGTATTTTACATCAAGGCCCTACATTTGTGTTTGATCTTGATTTTTGGAATTTGTCACTGTGCACTCATTAATATCCAAATCAAATGTCGTTACCATAGAAGTTAAAATAGACAGTTTAAAGGGGCGTGACGTGTTTCATCAACATCCATCTTGAATTATACAAAGGGTGGGTCTAATCCTGAATGCTGGTTGGTTAAAACTGCATTCCACCCGGTGTCTATTCCATAAGTTACCACCGGCTAAATCTGACTTTTTAAATTGAATCTGTTCTTTCTGACTACACAATCCACTGTTTCATCAGCCCAGCCAGGCAATTTATAAACTTGACCTCCACTAGAAAAAGTATGTAGACATTATCTCGCGTTTCTTTTAGGCTAACATTTAGTTTACAACAGTGGGTATTTGTATAAACCTTGCTGTCTGTCTCTCCGACATTTGCAACATTTGAATATTGAAACAATGTAATATCCAGCTGTCCCATAGTAATGAAGGAGTCGGGACGAGACAGGAGGCAGCTTTTCTCAGCCAGTCGAAATCATGAATCAGCTGGCATCATTTTTATGGTTTGTTCGTTCTAAATGTTCTTTTGCCATACTGGCTGACAACGTTCTTATCCCTTGCTTGCTTGCTTGCTAGCCAACTACGGATAACTTACAGTCAGGTCAAACAGCAAAGGAGATGCATTTTAATTTGTTTAAGCTGTTTTCTAGTGACATTTATTTGGATACATCCAATGCGCTAATGAGGCGTGATTTCACCTGGCATAGAAAATGTGTTCTCTTGTCAGGACACTGTTGTTCATAGGAGCTAGGCAACAGCACAGCTAACACAATCACATCAAACTGAAGCTGGAAAGACTGGAAACTAGCTGCTCTTTGTTTCGTTTGACATTTTTTCAATTGACATTTATTTGTATGTGTGTATGTACACTGCTCAAAAAAATATAGGGAACACTTAAACAACACAATGTAACTCCAAGTCAATCACACTTCTGTGAAATCAAACTGTCCACTTAGGACGCAACACTGATTGACAATACATTTCACATGCTGTTGTGCAAATGGCATAGACAACAGGTGGAAATTATAGGCAATTAGCAAGACACCCCCAATAAAGGAATGGTTCTGCAGGTGGGGACCACAGACCACTTCTCAGTTCCTATGCTTCCTGGCTGATGTTTTGGTCACTTTTGAATGCTGGCGGTGCTTTCACTCTAGTGGTAGCATGAGACGGAGTCTACAACCCACACAAGTGGCTCAGGTAGTGCAGCTCATCCAGGATGGCACATCAATGCAAGCTGTGGCAATAAGGTTTGCTGTGCCTGTCAGCGTAGTGTCCAGAGCATGGAGGCGCTACCAGGAGACATGCCAGTACATCAGGAGACGTGGAGGAGGCCGTAGGAGGGCAACAACCCAGCAGCAGGACCGCTACCTCCGCCTTTGTGCAAGGAGGAGCAGGACGAGCACTGCCAGAGCCCTGCAAAATGACCTCCAGCAGGCCACAAATGTGCATGTGTCTGCTCAAACGGTCAGAAACAGACTCCATGAGGGTGGTATGAGGGCCCGACGTCCACAGGTGGGGGTTGTGCTTACAGCCCAACACAGTGCAGGACGCTTTTCATTTGCCAGAGAACACCAAGATTGGCAAATTCGCCACTGGCACCCTGTGCTCTTCACAGATGAAAGCAGGTTCACACTGAGCACATGTGACAGTCTGGAGATGCCGTGGAGAACATTCTGCTGCCTGCAACATCCTCCAGCATGACCGGTTTGGCGGTGGGTCAGTCATGGTGTGGTATGGCATTTCTTTGGGGGGCCGCACAGCCTTCCATGTGCTCGCCAGAGGTCGCCTGACTGCCATTAGGTACCGAGATGAAATCCTCAGACCCCTTGTGAGACCATATGCTGGTGCAGTTGGCCCTGGGTTCCTCCTAATACAAGACAATGCTAGACCTCATGTGGCTGGAGTGTGTCAGCAGTTCCTGCAAGAGGAAGGCATTGATGCTATGGACTGGCCCACCCGTTCCCCAGACCTGAATCCAATTGAGCACATCTGGGACACCACCTCATCAGGAGCATGCCCAGGCGTTGTAGGGAGGTCATACAGGCACGTGGAGGCCACACCCACACTACTGAGCCTCATTATGACTTGTTTTAAGGACATTACATCAAAGTTGGATCAGCCTGTAGTGTGGTTTTCCACTTTAATTTTGAGTTTGACTCCAAATCCAGACCTCCATGGGTTGATAAATTTGATTTCCATTGATAATTTTTTGTGTGATTTTGTTGTCAGCACATTCAACTAGGGAAAGAAAAAAGTATTTAATAAGAATATTTAATTCATTCAGATCCAGGGCGTGTTATTTTAGTGTTCCCTTTATTTTTTGAGCAGTGTATATATGTATGTAAAACATGATGCCAGCTGATTCATGATTTCAACTGGCTGAGAAATGCTGCCTGCCTCCCTGTTTGTCTCGTCCTGACTCGTTTATTACTATGGGACAGCTGGAGGTCGAATTTGAATATTGAAAACATTTAGCAAATGTCAGAGAGACAGACAGGAAGGTTTATATAAATCTCTGCTGTTGAAAACTAAATGTTAGTCTAAAAGAAATGGTAGATAATGTCTAGATGCTTTTTATAGTGGAGATCAACTTTATAAATTACCTGGCTGGGTAGATGAGACAGTGGATTCAGCAGTCAGATGGAACAGAGTAAATAGGCATTTTAACTTCATAGATTTAGCCTGTGGTAACTTGTGGAATAGACACAGGCTGGAATGTGTTTCAGGATTAGACCGACTCGTATAAAACTAGACATGATCGCCTGGTCTTCCCGATATCTACTAAGGTGTGAGACAGGCCGTTCATACAAGGACCTGTACATACAGTGCATTCGGAAAGTATTCAGACCCCTTGACCTTTTCCACGTTTTGTTACATTACAGCCTTATTCTAAATATATATATATATATATATATATATATATATTTTAAATCATCAATCTTTAAAAAAAATGTTAATGTAACCTAACTAGGCAAATCAGTTAAGAACACATACACTACCGTTCAAAAGTTTGGGGTCACTTAGAAGGTCCTTGTTTTTGAAAGAAAAGCATATTTTTTTTTTGTCCATATAACATTAAATTGATCAAAAATACAGTGTAGACATTGTTAATGTTGTAAATGATTATTGTAGCTGGAAACGGCTGATTTATTTTTAATGGAATATCTACGTAGGGGTACAGAGGCCCATTATCAGCAACCATCACTCCTGTGTTCCAAAGGCACGTAGTTAGCTAATCCAAGTTTATAATTTTAAAAGGCTACTTGATCATTAGAAAACCCCTTTGCAATTATGTTAGCACAGCTGAACACTGCTGATTTTAAAGAAACAATAAAACTGGCCTTCTTTAGACTAGTTGTGTCTGGCGCATCAGCATTTGTGGGTGCGATTACAGGCTAAAAATGGCCAGAAACAAAGACATTTTCTTCCGAAATTCATAACTTTTCTTGTTCTAAGAAATGAAGGCTATTCCATGTGAGAAATTGCCAAGAAACTGAAGATCTCGTACAATGCTGTGTACCACTCCCTTCACAGAACAGCGCAAACTGGCTCTAACCAGAATAGAAAGAGGGGTGAGAGGCCCCGGTGCACAACTGAGCAAGAGGACAAGTACATTAGTGTCTAGTTTGAGAAACAGACGCCTCACAAGTCCTCAACTGCCAGCTTCATTAAATAGTACCCACAAAACACCAGTCTCAACGTCAACAGTGAAGAGGCGACTCCAGGATGCTGATCTTCTAGGCAGAGTTGCAAAGAAAAAGCCTGATGCTGCCACCACCATGCTTCACCATATGGATGGTGCCAGGTTTCCTCCAGATGTGACGCTTGGCAATCAGGCCAAACAGTTTTGGTTTAATCAGACCAGAGAATCTTCGGCTTTATAGTGCAAAAGTATTCATCCCCCTTGGCGTTTTTCCTATTTGTGTTGCATTTCAACTTGTAATTTAAATAGATTTTTATTTGGATTTAATGTAATGTACATACACAAAATAGTCCAAATTGGTGAAGTGAAATGAAAAAAATACTTATTTAAAAAATAAATAAAAAAACTGAAGTGGTGTGTACATATGTATTCACCCCTTTGCTTTGAAGCCCCTAAATAAGATCTGGTGAAACCAATTACCTTCAGAAGTCTCATAATTAGTTAAAGTCCACCTGTGTGGAGAAGTACAGATCAGGTTTGGGTCATAAAAAAAAAAATCCTCAAACTTAACATCCCACGGAGCACCATTAAATCCATTATTAAAAAATTTAGAGAATATGGCACCACAACAAACCTGCCAAGAGAGGGCCGCCCACCAAAACTCACGGACCAGGCAAGGAGGGCAGTAATCAGGGGGCAACAAAGAGACCAAAGATAACCCTGAAGGAGCTACAAAGCTCCACAGTGGAGATTGGAGTATCTGTCCATAGGACCACTTTAAGCCGGACACCACAGAGAGCTGGGCTTTACGGAAGAGTGGCCAGAAAAAATACATTGCTTAAAGAAAATAATAGGCAAACACGTTTGGTGTTCACCAAAAGGCATGTGAAAAAAAAGGCACTCCCCAAACATATGGAAGAAGGTACATTGGTCAGATGAGTCAAAAATTGAGCTTTTTGGCCATCAATGAAAATGCTATGTCTGGTGCAAACCCCACACCTCTCATCACCCCGAGAGCACCATCCCCACAGTGAAGCGTGGTGGTAGCAGCATCATGCTGTGGGAATGTTTTTCAACCTCCAGGGACTGGGAAACTGGTCAGAATGATGGATGGCGCTAAATACAGGGAAATTCTTGAGGGAATCCTGTTTTAAGTCTTCCAGAGATTTGAGACTGGGGCAGAGGTTCACCTTCCAGCAGGGCAATTACCCTAAGCATACTGCTAATGCAACAATCGACTGGTTTAAAGGGAAACATTTAAATGTCTTGGAATGACCTGGTCAAAGCCCAGACCTCAATCCAATTTAGGATCTGTGGTATGACTTAGATTGCACCAGTGGAACCCATCCAACTTGAAGGAGCTGGAGCAGTTTTGCCTTGAAGAATGAGCAAAAATCCCAGTGGCTAGATGTGTCAAGCAAGTTGAGACATACCCCAAGAGACTTGTAGCTGTAATTGCTGCAAAAGGTGGCTCTACAAAATATTGACTTTGGGGGGGTGAATAGTTATGCACGCTCAAGTTTTAGTTTTTTTGTGTGTCTTAATTCTTGTTTGTTTCATAATAAAAAAATATTTTGCATCTTCAAAGTGTTGTGTAAATCAAGTGATACAAACCACAAAAAACTCTATTTTAATTCCAGGTTTTAAGGCAACAAAATGGGGAAAATGCCAAGGGGGGTGAATACTTTCGCAAGCCACTGTAGGTGCCTTTTGGCAAAATCTAAACGGGCTGTCATGTGCCTTTTTCTTGATGAGTGACTTCCGCCTGGCCTGTCCACCATAAAGGCCTGATTGGTGGAGTGCTGTAGAGATAGTCACTCTGAGAACCTTCCAGAAGGACAACTATCAGGTTCTTTGTCACGTCCCTGACCAAGGCCCTTCTCCCCCGATTGCTCAGTTTGTCCGGGCGGCCAACTCTAGGAAGAGTCTTGGTGGCTCCAAGCTTCTTCCATTTTCAAGAATGATGGAGGCCACTGTGTTCTTGGGGATCTTCAATGCTGCAGAAATTTTTTGGTACCCTTCCCCCAGATCTGTGTCTCAACACAATCCTGTCTCAGAGCTATACGGACAATTCCTTCGACCTCATGGCTTGGTTTTTGATCTGACATGCACTGTCAACTGTGGGACCTTTTATATAGACAGGTGTGTGTGGCTTTCCAATCAATTGAAATTACCATTGGTAGAATCCAATCAAGTTGTAGAAATATCTCAAGGGTGATCAATGGAAACAGGATGCACCTGACCTCAATTTTGAGTCTCATAGCAAAGGGTCTGAATACTTATGTAAAGAAGGTATTTCTGTTTTTTAGTTGTAATAAATTGACAAACATTTCTCAGCCTGTTTATGGTTTATTGTGTGTAGATTGATGAGGAAAGGAAATAAATATGTAATCAATTTTAGAATAAGTCTGTAACGTAACAACGTGGACAAAGTGAATGGTTCTGAATACTTTCTGATTGCACTGTAGCTAGCTAGACATGACCGCCTGGTCTTCCTGGTAGCTAACTAGGTCAGACAGGAAGTCTCACCATCAGTGCACATTTACAAACATTCTCTAGTCAGAACATCCTGGTTTGATGTTGATGTGTGTTCTTATGTACCAAATATGCCAGGTGTTGTTGTGGGGGAAGGCCAGAGGGGGGAGGAGACCTTTGTGGAGCATCCCTACGTGGCGCAGACCTTCTGAAATACCAGGCCGCCGTGTCACGACAACAGTCTAGGTTATCAGTGCTGACTTGTGGTGCTGATGTTTGGGAGTCTCTGCCATATACATAGGCTGACATTACGTGGCCTTCTGATTGCAAGTCTGCATAGAACTATTGATTTTGTGGATATAAAAATAGTATTTTTCTTTTTTTAAACATTTTGTGTTTGTCCTCCAGCCATGCAGCAGGTGCTGGATAACCTGAGAGAACTGCCTCCCACCACGGGGGCCAAAGACATCGACCTCCTCTTCCTCAAGGGAATCATAGAGAGCCCCATAGTCCGCTCCCTCGCCAAGGTAACATACACTCCATCATATCATCAGTTAAGAGAGAAGAGAAGGAGGGGAGAGGAAGAAGCACTCAGTGCCACCATATAAATGTCTCCTCCATCTTGTCAGAACGGACTGTGCCAATAACGGCCATGAGTCAAACAACAGCAGTCTGGAACGTTTTGGCCACAAGTGTTTTGAATGTATGGTATGGCCAATTAGCCAGCCAGTCTGCCAGTACATGGCGCAACTGGCCAGCAATTTTAGTTGCTTGCAACCGAGTTGTTTGTTGGTTGCTTGGGGAAACACTGCAACCAATAAGCATCTCATCTGCAACTTGGTTGAATCCAGTTCAAACTTTGTGCAACTAGTTGCAAGCAACAGCCAATCAAAACAAACACTTTTGTCACATGATCCATTTGAAGGTTCGGAATTCCGACCCAGTTGTCATGTCAACACAGCTGTTCGTGCTGCGCAGAACAACCCGCAATCAGGGTTGACAGAACAGAGACTAACACAACAGGAGTTGTATACAAGTTATTTGTACATGGTTTAGCAGTCAATACATGTAATTTCAAAGAGAAGCCAAACCTCTCCTTGACCAGTTTCAACTGAAATTGTCCACCATGAACTGTGCTAGCTTGGTTAGCTCGTTGTTAACTAGCTAGGTGTTGGTGTTTGCCGTGTAATTTTGGCTAGCTAGCTGTGTTGGTGTTTGCCATGTAATTTTGACTAGCTAGCTGTGTTGGTGTTTGCGATGTCCTTTAGGCTAACTAGCTAAATTGTACAGGCTGCATTTCTACGGTGTCCTTGCTGTCACAATAACCAAACAGTTGGGTGAACACATTAGTGAAACCACGACGTAATGCAGCAGATGACATGGGTTGAGTTTAGAATTCTCAAACCATCCGCTTCAATTTGATTGGCTGTTGCGTGCAATTTTAATCACATTTGAGTTGCTTCATGTAACCAACCGCAAAGTTGCTTGAGATTCCGTCACTTGCAACTGCAACTAGAATTGCGTTAAAGTTGCTTTGTGTAACCCCAGCCTAAGTCTCGGTGGTTACTGCCGGGTGCATGGGGTTAACAGCTGCACATCTATGTTTAACACTGCAGTGAAATGTCATCTACAACGTGTTTCAGAGGGCCAGCCATGTCAGAGTCTGTAGAGGCCAGGGGCCTAATGCCTAATTTATAAACCGCAGTGGTGTTAAAGTACTTAAGTATAAATACTTTACAATTGAAGCAGTTTTTGTGGGTGTCTGTCCTTTACTTTAAAACCTGTTTCTGCACCTGGGCTGTATGGGTGAGGGGGAGTGTGGACAGTACACTGTGCAGTTGTCCCTTGGTCGTATTTGATTCTATTTTTTTTCACTTTTGTAGTGGTGTAAAGTATTTTAGTACTTTTAAAGTATTTTTTGGGATGAATCTGTACTATAGTAATCATATTTTTTGACTCATTTTACTTCATTACATTCCTAAAATGTCTTTACTTATTACTCCATACATTTTCCATGACACCCAAAAGTACTCATTATGTTTTGAATGCTTAGCAGGACAGGAAAATGGTCTAATTGACACACTTATCAAGAGAACATTCCTGGTCATCCCTACTGCCTCTGATCTGGAGGACTCACTAAACAGAGAACATTACTAGTCATCCCTACTGCCTCTGATCTGGAGGACTCACTAAACAGAGAACATTACTGGTCATCCCTACTGCCTCTGATCTGGAGGACTCACTAAACAGAGAACATTACTGGTCATCCCTACTGCCTCTGATCTGGAGGACTCACTAAACAGAGAACATTACTGGTCATCTCTACTGCCTCTGATCTGGAGGACTCACTAAACAGAGAACATTACTAGTCATCCCTACTGCCTCTGATCTGGCGGACTCACTAAACAGAGAACATTACTGGTCATCCCTACTGCCTCTGCTCTGGGGGACTCACTAAACAGAGAACATTACTGGTCATCCCTACTGCCTCTGCTCTGGGGGACTCACTAAACAGAGAACATCCCTGGTCATCCCTACTGCCTCTGATCTGGAGGACTCACTAAACAGAGAACATCCCTGGTCATCCCTACTGCCTCTGATCTGGTGGACTCACTAAACAGAAAACATCCCTGGTCATCCCTACTGCCTCTGATCTGGAGGCCTCACTAAACAGAGAACATCCCTGGTCATCCCTGGTCATCCCTACTGCCTCTGATCTGGAGGACTCACTAAACAGAGAACATCCCTGGTCATCCCCACTGCCTCTGATCTGGTGGACTCACTAAACAGAAAACATCCCTGGTCATCCCTACTGTCTCTGATCTGGCAGACTCACTAAACAGAGAACACCCCTGGTCATCCCTACTGCCTCTGATCTGGAGGACTCACTAAACAGAGAACATCCCTGGTCATCACTACTGCCTCTGATCTGGAGGACTCACTAAACAGAGAACACCCCTGGTCATCCCTACTGCCTCTGATCTGGTGGACTCACTAAACAGAGAACATCCCTGGTCATCCTACTGCCTCTGATCTGGAGGACTCACTAAACAGAGAACATCCCTGGTCATCCCTACTGCCTCTGATCTGGAGGACTCACTAAACAGAGAACATCCCTGGTCATCCCTACTGCCTCTGATCTGGTGGACTCACTAAACAGAGAACATCCCTGGTCATCCCTACTGCCTCTGATCTGGAGGACTCACTAAACAGAGAACATCCCTGGTCATCCCTACTGCCTCTGATCTGGCAGACTCACTAAACAGAGAACATCCCTGGTCATCCCTACTGCCTCTGATCTGGTGGACTCACTAAACAGAGAACATTCCTGGTCATCCCTACTGCCTCTGATCTGGTGGACTCACTAAACAGAGAACATCCCTGGTCATCCCTACTGCCTCTGACCTGGTGGACTCACTAAACAGAGAACATTCCTGGTCATCCCTACTGCCTCTGATCTGGTGGACTCACTAAACAGAGAACATCCCTGGTCATCCCTACTGCCTCTGACCTGGTGGACTCACTAAACAGAGAACATCCCTGGTCATCCCTACTGCCTCTGATCTGGTGGACTCACTAAACAGAGAACATCCCTGGTCATCCCTACTGCCTCTGACCTGGTGGACTCACTAAACAGAGAACATCCCTGGTCATCCCTACTGCCTCTGATCTGGTGGACTCACTAAACAGAGAACATCCCTGGTCATCCCTACTGCCTCTGATCTGGTGGACTCACTAAACAGAGATCATCCCTGGTCATCCCTACTGCCTCTGATCTGGAGGACTCACTAAACAGAGAACATCCCTGGTCATCACTACTACCTCTGATCTGGTGGACTCACTAAACAGAGAACATCCCTGGTCATCACTACTGCCTCTGATCTGGAGGACTCACTAAACAGAGAACATCCCTGGTCATCACTACTACCTCTGATCTGGTGGACTCACTAAACAGAGATCATCCCTGGTCATCCCTACTGCCTCTGATCTGGAGGACTCACTAAACAGAGAACATCCCTGGTCATCACTACTACCTCTGATCTGGAGGACTCACTAAACAGAGAACATCCCTGGTCATCCCTACTACCTCTGATCTGGTGGACTCACTAAACAGAGAACATCCCTGGTCATCCCTACTGTCTCTGATCTGGTGGACTCACTAAACAGAGAACATCCCTGGTCATCCCTACTGTCTCTGATCTGGAGGACTCACTAAACAGAGAACATCCCTGGTCATCACTACTGCCTCTGATCTGGAGGACTCACTAAACAGAGAACATCCCTGGTCATCCCTACTGCCTCTGATCTGACGGACTCACTAAACAGAGAACATCCCTGGTCATCCCTACTACCTCTGATCTGGTGGACTCACTAAACAGAGAACATCCCTGGTCATCCCTACTGTCTCTGATCTGGTGGACTCACTAAACAGAGAACATCCCTGGTCATCCCTACTGTCTCTGATCTGGAGGACTCACTAAACAGAGAACATCCCTGGTCATCACTACTGCCTCTGATCTGGAGGACTCACTAAACAGAGAACATCCCTGGTCATCCCTACTGCCTCTGATCTGGAGGACTCACTAAACACAAAGAAGAAAAACGTGTTTAATTTTTGTTTTATTTTTTTTGTACCGTCTTTGAAATGCAAGAGAAAGGCCATAAGGAATAGTGTGTTTGTTTGTTGTGACATGCTGACATCTGGTGGACATTTTACACTAGGTTCACTTTTCACAGGGAAAAAACTGACCAGGGCACGCATAAATTAAATCAGGCTTTATTTCTACAGCATGGAATGCAACACAATGTGCTTCATAGGAAAAAAACAAATAACACCTGAAATATTTACTACACAACAAATGAAAGAACAACAATAACTGAATGACTAAAAAGCACCCCAAGGAAAATCTCAACTTAAAAGCTGTTTTAAGATCTCTTTTAAATATGTCCACAGTTTCAGCCCCCCTCAGGTTCTCTGGCAGGCTGTTCCGGGGGCAGAATAACTAAACGTTGTCTCTCCATGCCTCTTGGTCCCCCTCAGGTTCTCTGGCAGCCTATTGGTCCCCCTCAGGTTCTCTGGCAGCCTATTGGTCCCCCTCAGGTTCTCTGGCAGCCTATTGGTCCCCCTCAGGTTCTCTGGCAGCCTATTGGTCCCCCTCAGGTTCTCTGGCAGGCTGTTCCAGAGGCCGGGGGCAGAATAACTAAACGTTGTCTCTCGGTCTGGGCGTTGGGATAGTTAAAACCTGAACTAAATACTGTGTGTATTAATGTGTGTCTCTGCAGGCCCATGAGAGGCTGGCGGATGTGAAGCTGGAGGCTGTGAGAGACAACAACCAGCAGCTGGTCTCAGAGATCCTAGACTCCCTCACAGGACTGAGTAGTAGAGACGCCTCCGCCGAGGAACTAGCCAACATCCTCCAGGAACCACACTTCAAGGTACTCACACACCTATGTATGCACACAC
The DNA here is from genome assembly GCF_045791955.1 of Oncorhynchus clarkii lewisi. Classification (NCBI taxonomy): domain Eukaryota; kingdom Metazoa; phylum Chordata; class Actinopteri; order Salmoniformes; family Salmonidae; genus Oncorhynchus; species Oncorhynchus clarkii. The sequence continues at coordinate 5,418,187 of NC_092148.1, forward strand.
ACACTCACACACCTATGTGTACACACACACACAGTACCGTTGAGTTGTTAGAGCTAGCCTGAAAGTAGACTAGAGAATGACTGTCCTGTCAATCACCATATTACTCCTGAAGTTTCTGCCTCGCTGTCTCTGCCTCTCGCTCTCTCTCAAGATTCAATTCATTTCAATTTATTTTATTTTATTGTCATTATGTAACAATATACATGTTGCCAAAGTTTACTTTGGAGATTAACATTATAATAATAATAATCATCTCTCTCCCTGGTTGGAACTACACTACATGGTCAAAAGTATGTGGACACGTGTTCGTCGAACATCTCATTCATTGACTCTCTGGTGCCTCTACGGCAGCTAGAGCTGTGACTCTCTGGTGCCTCTACGGCAGTTAGAGCTGTGACTCTCTGGTGCCGCTACGGCAGTTAGAGCTGTGACTCTCTGGTGCCTCTACGGCAGCTAGAGCTGTGACTCTCTGGTGCCGCTACGGCAGTTAGAGCTGTGACTCTCTGGTGCCGCTACGGCAGCTAGAGCTGTGGCTCTCTGGTGCCTCTACGGCAGCTAGAGCTGTGGCTCTCTGGTGCCTCTACGGCAGCTAGAGCTGTGGCTCTCTGGTGCCTCTACGGCAGCTAGAGCTGTGGCTCTCTGGTGCCTCTACGGCAGCTAGAGCTGTGGCTCTCTGGTGCCTCTACGGCAGCTAGAGCTGTGGCTCTCTGGTGCCTCTACGGCAGCTAGAGCTGTGGCTCTCTGGTGCCTCTACGGCAGCTAGAGCTGTGGCTCTCTGGTGCCTCTATGGCAGTTAGAGCTGTGACTCTCTGGTGCCTCTATGGCAGTTAGAGCTGTGACTCTCTGGTGCCTCTACGGCAGTTAGAGCTGTGGCTCTCTGGTGCCTCTACGGCAGCTAGAGCTGTGACTCTCTGGTGCCTCTACGGCAGTTAGAGCTGTAATACTGAATGTGTTTAAGGAGAACTGTTTGGATTTAATCATTGTTTTTGTGGTGTTGGAAGCTGTTGTGTTAATTTATATTATTATTATTATTATTATTATGAAATTGTTTTCCTCAGGGCACCATTGTAAATGAGACACTGGTATCAATTGCTTATAATAATCTGTCTTTGACTCTCTCTCTCTGCCTCTGCTACTTGCCCCTCCTAGAGATAAAAATAAAAAAATAGCCTATTCTGTCTGGACCAATGAGAAACTGCGGCCTGAGGGGGGCTATGTCCCTGGTCCAATGGGAGTGGAGGGGTCAAGTGGGGGAGGTAGACGCACATTTCTGGGTTAGGGAGTTCTATCATGTGTGAACCAGATCTGTACTGATGCATGTTGCTGCTCTCTCTGTCTCTGTCTCTCTCTGTATTTCTGTTTTTCCCTCTCTCTGTCTCTCTCTGTTCTGTCTCTCTCTGTCTCTGTCTCTCTCTGTCTCTGTGTCTCTCTGTCTCTGTGTGTGTGTGTGTGTGTGTGTGTGTGTCAGATATTCATCCTGTGATATGGCTGCTCTGCAGGTGAGAACTTAACAGTCTTGTTCCTCCTTTCCTTCCTGTGGGACTGATTCATGATTGTATTTCCTGCATGCTACATTTGGTCTTAAACATGAACTGGTTGTGAAGAAGTGTGGTCTACTTGTGAAGAAGAGCTGTGATTGGTTCATATACATTGGAGGGGCAGTTACCCAGTAGGTTGTGTGTTTCTCTCTTGTTAGTTGGTAGTAAATCAATGAGTGTTGCTGCTTGACTACGACATGATGAAATATGTTGAGGAGGAGGGTGTGGAGACAGGTCTGTGTGATGTGTTGAGGAGGAGGGTGTGGAGACGGCTCTGTGTGATGTGTTGAGGAGGAGGGTGTGGAGACAGGTCTGTGTGATATGTTGAGGAGGAGGGTGTGGAGACGGGTCTGTGTGATGTGTTGAGGAGGAGGGTGTGGAGACGGCTCTGTGTGATGTGTTGAGGAGGAGGGTGTGGAGACAGGTCTGTGTGATGTGTTGAGGAGGAGGGTTTGGAGACAGGTCTGTGTGATATGTTGAGGAGGAAGGTGTGGAGACAGCTCTGTGTGATATGTTGAGGAGGAGGGTGTGGAGACAGGTCTGTGTGATAAAAATCAAATCAAATCAAATCAAATTTTATTTGTCACATACACATGGTTAGCAGATGTTAATGCGAGTGTAGCGAAATGCTTGTGCTTCTAGTTCCGACAATGCAGTAATAACAAGTAATCTAACTAACAATTCCAAAACTACTGTCTTGTACACAGTGTAAGGGGATAAAGAATATGTACATAAGGATATATGAATGAGTGATGGTACAGAGCAGCATAGGCAAGATACAGTAGATGGTATCGGGTACAGTATGTACAAATGAGATGAGTATGTAAACAAAGTGCATAGTATAGTATAAAGTGGCTAGTGATACATGTATTACATAAGGATACCGTCGATGATATAGAGTACAGTATATACGTATGCGTATGAGATGAATAATGTAGGGTAAGTAACATTTATATAAGGTAGCATTGTTTAAAGTGGCTAGTGATATATTTACATCATTTCCCATCAATTCCCATTATTAAAGTGGCTGGAGTTGAGTCAGTGTCAGTGTGTTGGCAGCAGCCACTCAGTGTTAGTGGTGGCTGTTTAACAGTCTGATGGCCTTGAGATAGAAGCTGTTTTTCAGTCTCTCGGTCCCAGCTTTGATGCACCTGTACTGACCTCGCCTTCTGGATGATAGCGGGGTGAACAGGCAGTGGCTCGGGTGGTTGATGTCCTTGATGATCTTTATGGCCTTCCTGTGACATCGGGTGGTGTAGGTGTCCTGGAGGGCAGGTAGTTTGCCCCCGGTGATGCGTTGTGCAGACCTCACTACCCTCTGGAGAGCCTTACGGTTGAGGGCGGTGCAGTTGCCATACCAGGCGGTGATACAGCCCGCCAGGATGCTCTCGATTGTGCATCTGTAGAAGTTTGTGAGTGCTTTTGGTGACAAGCCGAATTTCTTCAGCCTCCTGAGGTTGAAGAGGCGCTGCTGCGCCTTCTTCACGATGCTGTCTGTGTGAGTGGACCAATTCAGTTTGTCTGTGATGTGTATGCCGAGGAACTTAAAACTTGCTACCCTCTCCACTACTGTTCCATCGATGTGGATAGGGGGGTGTTCCCTCTGCTGTTTCCTGAAGTCCACAATCATCTCCTTAGTTTTGTTGACGTTGAGTGTGAGGTTGTTTTCCTGACACCACACTCCGAGGGCCCTCACCTCCTCCCTGTAGGCCGTCTCATCGTTGTTGGTAATCAAGCCTACCACTGTTGTGTCGTCCGCAAACTTGATGATTGAGTTGGAGGCGTGCGTGGCCACGCAGTCGTGGGTGAACAGGGAGTACAGGAGAGGGCTCAGAACGCAACCTTGTGGGGCCCCAGTGTTGAGGATCAGCGGGGAGGAGATGTTGTTGCCTACCCTCACCACCTGGGGGCGGCCCGTCAGGAAGTCCAGTACCCAGTTGCACAGGGCGGGGTCGAGACCCAGGGTCTCGAGCTTGATGACGAGCTTGGAGGGTACTATGGTGTTGAATGCCGAGCTGTAGTCGATGAACAGCATTCTCACATAGGTATTCCTCTTGTCCAGATGGGTTAGGGCAGTGTGCAGTGTGGTTGAGATTGCATCGTCTGTGGACCTATTTGGGCGGTAAGCAAATTGGAGTGGGTCTAGGGTGTCAGGTAGGGTGGAGGTGATATGGTCCTTGACTAGTCTCTCAAAGCACTTCATGATGACGGATGTGAGTGCTACGGGGCGGTAGTCATTTAGCTCAGTTACCTTAGCTTTCTTGGGAACAGGAACAATGGTGGCCCTCTTGAAGCATGTGGGAACAGCAGACTGGTATAGGGATTGATTGAATATGTCCGTAAACACACCGGCCAGCTGGTCTGCGCATGCTCTGAGGGCGCGGCTGGGGATGCCATCTGGGCCTGCAGCCTTGCGAGGGTTAACACGTTTAAATGTCTTACTCACCTCGGCTGCAGTGAAGGAGAGACCGCATGTTTTCGTTGCAGGCCGTGTCAGTGGCACTGTATTGTCCTCAAAGCGGGCAAAAAAGTTATTTAGTCTGCCTGGGAGCAAGACATCCTGGTCCGTGACTGGGCTGGGTTTCTTCCTGTAGTCCGTGATTGACTGTAGACCCTGCCACATGCCTCTTGTGTCTGAGCCGTTGAATTGAGATTCTACTTTGTCTCTGTACTGGCGCTTAGCTTGTTTGATAGCCTTGCGGAGGGAATAGCTGCACTGTTTGTATTCGGTCATGTTACCAGACACCTTGCCCTGATTAAAAGCAGTGGTTCGCGCTTTCAGTTTCACACGAATGCTGCCATCAATCCACGGTTTCTGGTTAGGGAATGTTTTAATCGTTGCTATGGGAACGACATCTTCAACGCACGTTCTAATGAACTCGCACACCGAATCAGCGTATTCGTCAATGTTGTTATCTGACGCAATACGAAACATCTCCCAGTCCACGTGATGGAAGCAGTCTTGGAGTGTGGAGTCAGCTTGGTCGGACCAGCGTTGGACAGACCTCAGCGTGGGAGCCTCTTGTTTTAGTTTCTGTCTGTAGGCAGGGATCAACAAAATGGAGTCGTGGTCCGCTTTTCCGAAAGGGGGGCGGGGCAGGGCCTTATATGCGTCGCGGAAGTTAGAGTAACAATGGTCCAAGGTCTTTCCTCCCCTGGTTGCGCAATCGATATGCTGATAAAATTTGGGGAGTCTTGTTTTCAGATTAGCCTTGTTAAAATCCCCAGCTACAATGAATGCAGCCTCCGGATAAATTGTTTCCAGTTTGCAGAGAGTTAAATAAAGTTCGTTCAGAGCCATCGATGTGTCTGCTTGGGGGGGGATATATACGGCTGTGATTATAATCGAAGAGAATTCTCTTGGTAGATAATGCGGTCTACATTTGATTGTGAGGAATTCTAAATCAGGTGAACAGAAGGATTTGAGTTCCTGTATGTTTCTTTCATCGCACCATGTCACGTTAGTCATAAGGCATACGCCCCCGCCCCTCTTTTTACCAGAAAGATGTTTTTTCCTGTCTGCGCGATGCGTGGAGAAACCTGTTGGCTGCACCGCTTCGGATTGCGTCTCTCCAGTAAGCCACGTTTCCGTGAAGCAAAGAACGTTAGTCTCTGATGTCCCTCTGGAATGCTACCCTTGCTCGGATTTCATCAACCTTGTTGTCAAGAGACTGGACATTGGCAAGAAGAATGCTAGGGAGTGGTGCGCGCTGTGCCCGTCTCCGGAGTCTGACCAGAAGACCGCCTCGTTTCCCTCTCTTTCGGAGTCGTTTTTTTGGGTCGCTGCATAGGATCCACTCCGTTGTCCTGTTTGTAAGGCAGAACACAGGATCCGCGTCGCGAAAAACATATTCTTGGTCGTACTGATGGTGAGTTGATGCTGATCTTATATTCAGTAGTTCTTCTCGACTGTATGTAATGAAACCTAAGATGACCTGGGGTACTAATGTAAGAAATAACACGTAAAAAAACAAAAAACTGCATAGTTTCCTAGGAACGCGAAGCGAGGCGGCCATCTCTGTCGGCGCCGGAAGTAGCTACTATATGTTGAGGAGGAGGGTGTGGAGACAGGTCTGTGTGATATGTTGAGGAGGAGGGTGTGGAGACAGGTCTGTGTGATATGTTGAGGAGGAGGGTGTGGAGACAGGTCTGTGTGGTATGTTGAGGAGGAGGGTGTGGAGACAGGTCTGTGATGTGTTGAGGAGGAGGGTGTGGAGACAGGTCTGTGTGATGTGTTGAGGAGGAGGGTGTGGAGACAGGTCTGTGTGATGTGTTGAGGAGGAGGGTGTGGAGACAGGTCTGTGTGATATGTTGAGGAGGAGGGTGTGGAGACAGGTCTGTGTGATATGTTGAGGAGGGGGGTGTGGAGACAGGTCTGTGCGATATGTTGAGGAGGGGGGTGTGGAGACAGGTCTGTGCGATATGTTGAGGAGGAGGGTGTGGAGACAGGTCTGTGCGATATGTTGAGGAGGGGGGTGTGGAGACAGGTCTGTGCGATATGTTGAGGAGGGGGGTGTGGAGACAGGTCTGTGCGATATGTTGAGGAGGAGGGTGTGGAGACAGCTCTGTGTGATATGTTGAGGAGGAGGGTGTGGAGACAGCTCTGTGTGATATGTTGAGGAGGAGGGTGTGGAGACAGCTCTGTGTGATATGTTGAGGAGCAGGGTGTGGAGACAGCTCTGTGTGATATGTTGAGGAGGAGGGTGTGGCGACAGCTCTGTGTGATATGTTGAGGAGGAGGGTGTGGCGACAGCTCTGTGCGATATGTTGAGGAGGAGGGTGTGGAGACAGGTCTGTGTGATGTGTTGAGGAGGAGGGTGTGGAGACAGGTCTGTGTGATATGTTGAGGAGGAGGGTGTGGAGACAGGTGTGTACTTGATTAACAGTGTCACGTCCTTCCCTGTTCTTGTCCCTTACCGGGCTGCAACCAGGGATCCTCTGCCTCACAAACAAACATGACCACACACTTGACAATGTCTTAGCAGAACGGCTCTATAGAAATGTGAGCCATTGTTTTCATTTTTTTATAGCGTGAGTGGGGACGTGTTCAGCTGGGGAGTGAGGTTACGAATCCAACTGTTTTACACTGTTTCCTTTCTGTGTGGTGATGTTTTTTTCTCCTTGGCTTAGTGTTCTACTGGAATAATACAATCACTCTTCAATAATCATGTCTCTCCCTCTCTCCTCCAGTCTCTGATCGAGGCCCATGACAAAATGGCAGCTCTTTTCCAGTCTCTCTCCTTTCCAGTCTCTCTCTTTTCCAGTCTCTCTCTTTTCCAGTCTCTCTCTTCTTTTCCAGTCTCTGATCAAGGCCCATGACAAGGTGGCAGCTAACTGTCTCTCTGTCTCTCTCTCTCCAGTCTTTGATTGAGGCCCATGACAAGGTGGCAGCTAAATGTTATGAGATGCCGTCGGAGGTGAACAGTAATGCCACGGCGACCGGCCCCCTCATGCCCGCCGACGCTGTCAGGATAATTGGCATTCAGAAGAAGGCTGGCGAACCACTGGTGAGTTAATGACTGTCACAAATGGCACCCTATTCCTTATATAGTGCACTACTTTTGACCAGGGACCAATAGCCGGGCTCCGGTCAATAGTGGTGCACTATGTAGGGAACAGGGTACCATTTAGGACGTCGTCTCAGACATTACCAATCAATCTGCAAGATCTGGATGACTGTTCATAGTTTGTAGTTAGCAGGTTAGGTACATAGAATATTTAAATCCCTTCTCATGCATTAACCTCCTCTCTCTCTCTCTCTCTCTCTCTCTCTCTCTCTCTCTCTCTCTCTCTCTCTCTCTCTCTCTCTCTCTCTCTCTCTCTCGCTCTCTCTCTCCATTCTCTCAATCCCCCTCTCTTTCTCTTCTCCTCCTCAGGGCGTGACGTTCAGGGTGGAACGCGGGGAGCTGGTGATCGCCAGGATCCTGCACGGCAGTATGATCGACCGGCAGGGCATGCTGCACGCGGGCGACGTGATCAGGGAGGTGAACGGGCGCGAGGTGGGCAGCGATCCCAAGGAGCTGCTGGAGCTGCTGAGGGACTGCCAGGGGGGCGTCACCCTCAAGATCCTGCCCAGCTACCGCGACACTCCAGCACCCCCACAGGTGAGAACAGGGTCATATTTATTAGTGAACCGTAGCAAAATGTTTTACAACAGAAAACAAAAATGTTTCTTGTTGGCCAGATTTCAGGTAGGTCCCTCAGTTTCAGTTAGCTTCCATTCACATCCTAATGACAACAACATGGGTGGCTAATCATCCTCCTCTTGGAGGGACATTGGGAATGTAGAGTTTTTGCAGCAACACACCCGATTCAGTTCATTGAGGTGATTCAGCCGATTAGTAGAGTCAGATGTGTTAAAGCAGGGCTGGACCAAAAGCCTGCCCCAACAAGTAGCTCTTCGGGAGGACTGGTTCCCCACTAGGTCAGAGGGGCTGTAATAATGATACTGTTAGATGTTAGAATGAGCTCTTCAGGAGGACGGCTGGTTCCCCACTAGGTCAGAGAGGCTGTAATAATGATACTGTTAGATATTAGGAAGAGGGCTGGTTCCCCACTAGGTCAGAGAGGCTGTAATAATGATACTGTTAGATATTAGGAGGACGGCTGGTTCCCCACTAGGTCAGAGGGGCTGTAATAATGATACTGTTAGATGTTAGAATGAGCTCTTCAGGAGGACGGCTGGTTCCCCACTAGGTCAGAGAGGCTGTAATAATGATACTGTTAGATATTAGGAGGAGGGCTGGTTCCCCACTAGGTCAGAGGGGCTGTAATAATGATACTGTTAGATATTAGGAGGACGGCTGGTTCCCCACTAGGTCAGAGGGGCTGTAATAATGATACTGTTAGATGTTAGAATGAGCTCTCCAGGAGAACGGCTGGTTCCCCACTAGGTCAGAGAGGCTGTAATAATGATACTGTTAGATATTAGGAGGAGGGCTGGTTCCCCACTAGGTCAGAGGGGCTGTAATAATGATACTGTTAGATATTAGAATGAGCTCTTCAGGAGGAGGGCTGGTTCCCCACTAGGTCAGAGGGGCTGTAATAATGATACTGTTAGATATTAGGAGGAGGGCTGGTTCCCCACTAGGTCAGAGGGGCTGTAATAATGATACTGTTAGATATTAGAAGGACTATGCCCCTATCTCCTATTGAGAACCTGTTTCTGCACCTGGGCTGTACAGGTCAGAGGAAGTGTGTACAGTACATACACTGCAGTTGTCTCTTGGTCGTATTTGATTTTTGCTTTAGCAGTGTAAATTATGTTTTGGGGGGGAATCTGTACTTTACTATTGATGTTTTTGACAACTTTAACTTCACTACATTCTTAAAGAAAATATGTACTTTTTACTCCAAACATTTCCCCTGACACCCAGAAAGTACTTGTTACATTTCAAATGCTTAGCAGGAAAAAGGTCCCATTCACACACTTCCCAACTGCCTCTGATCTGGCAGACTTGCTCATCACAAATGCTTAGCAGGACAGGAAAAAGGTCCCATTCACACACTTCCCAACTGCCTCTGATCTGGCAGACTTGCTCATCACAAATGCTTAGCAGGACAGGAAAAAGGCCCCATTCACACACTTCCCAACTGCCTCTGATCTGGCAGACTTGCTCATCACAAATGCTTAGCAGGACAGGAAAAAGGTCCCATTCACACACTTCCCAACTGCCTCTGCTCTGGCAGACTTGCTCATCACAAATGCTTCATTTGTAAAGGATGTCTGGGTGTTGGAGTGTGCCCCTGGCTAGCCATACATGTACAGAACAAGAACATGGTGCTGTCTGCTTTTCTATAGTAACAAATCATTTGAAATGATTTATACTTTTACATTTTGATACTTAAGTATATTTTATCAATTACATTTCATTTTGATACATATTTATAACCAAACACTTTGACTTTTACTCAAGTAGATTTTTACTGGGTGACTTTTACTTGAGTCATTTTCTATGAAGTTTTCTTTGACTTTTTCCATCACTGTGTTTTTGAACCTGTCAGGGTGGTTGAGGGGGAGACGAGGTTGACCTGGTCCTAACCCAGAATGACAGGGCACGCAGCTGGAACTGTTACCCTGCCTGGGACACACTGGTCCTATTAATACACTTCATGGGATAACTGGGGCACTGAGGAGAGGGAGAGGAGGAGGAGGAGGGAGGGGAGGAGGAGGAGGGAGGGGAGGAGGAGGAGGGAGGGGAGGAGGAGGAGGGAGAAGAGGAGGAGGGAGAGGAGGAGGAGGGAGAGGAGGGAGAGGAGGAGGAGGGAGAGGGGGAGGAGGGGAGGGAGAGGGGGAGGGGGGGAGGAGAAAGGGAGGAGGGAGAGTGTATGAAAGAGAAGGAAAGCCTATCTGGGGCATGAAGAGGAGTAAAGGAAAGGACAGCTGATCTGGGGCCTCATGTAGGACAGGGCCTCCAACCCTGTTCCTGGAGAGATACGGTCCCGTAGGACAGGGCTCTCCAACCCTGTTCCTGGAGAGATACGGTCCCGTAGGACAGGGCCCTGCAACCCTGTTCCTGGAGAGATACAGTCCTGTAGGACAGGGCTCTCCAACCCTGTTCCTGGAGAGATACGGTCCCGTAGGACAGGGCTCTCCAACCCTGTTCCTGGAGAGATACGGTCCCGTAGGACAGGGCTCTCCAACCCTGTTCCTGGAGAGATACGGTCCCGTAGGACAGGGCTCTCCAACCCTGTTCCTGGAGAGATACGGTCCCGTAGGACAGGGCTCTACAACCCTGTTCCTGGAGAGATACGGTCCCGTAGGACAGGGCTCTCCAACCCTGTTCCTGGAGAGATACGGTCCCGTAGGACAGGGCTCTCCAACCCTGTTCCGGGAGAGATACAGTCATGTAGGACAGGGCTCTACAACCCTGTTCCTGGAGAGATACAGTCATGTAGGACAGGGCTCTACAACCCTGTTCCTGGAGAGATACGGTCCCGTAGGACAGGGCTCTCCAACCCTGTTCCTGGAGAGATACAGTCATGTAGGACAGGGCTCTACAACCCTGTTCCTGGAGAGATACAGTCATGTAGGGCAGGGCTCTACAACCCTGTTCCTGGAGAGATACGGTCCCGTAGGACAGGGCTCTCCAACCCTGTTCCTGGAGAGATACAGTCATGTAGGACAGGGCTCTACAACCCTGTTCCTGGAGAGATACAGTCATGTAGGGCAGGGCTCTACAACCCTGTTCCTGGAGAGATACGGTCCCGTAGGACAGGGCTCTCCAACCCTGTTCCTGGAGAGATACAGTCCTGTAGGACAGGGCTCTACAACCCTGTTCCTGGAGAGATACAGTCCCGTAGGACAGGGCTCTACAACCCTGTTCCTGGAGAGATACGGTCCCGTAGGACAGGGCTCTCCAATCCTGTTCCTGGAGAGATACGGTCCCGTAGGACAGGGCTCTCCAATCCTGTTCCTGGAGAGATACGGTCCCGTAGGACAGGGCTCTCCAACCCTGTTCCTGGAGAGATACGGTCCCGTAGGACAGGGCTCTCCAACCCTGTTCCTGGAGAGATACAGTCCCGTAGGGCAGGGCTCTCCAACCCTGTTCCTAGAGAGATACGGTCCCGTAGGACAGGGCTCTCCAACCCTGTTCCTGGAGAGATACGGTCTCGTAGGACAGGGCTCTCCAACCTTGTTCCTGGAGAGATACGGTCCCGTAGGACAGGGCTCTCCAACCCTGTTCCTGGAGAGATACGGTCCCGTAGGACAGGGCTTTCCAACCCTGTTCCTGGAGAGATACGGTCCCGTAGGACAGGGCTCTCCAACCCTGTTCCTGGAGAGATACAGTCCTGTAGACTGTTTGATTCTCGCTGTAGATTCTCACAGTACAGACTGTAGAGCGTTGGGCTGTTGGTGATTTACAATCTGAAGATGTCGTTGTTAAACACCCCTCCTATTTCCTTTTTTCTACCTGAAGCTGTAACTATGGTAACACAGACCTTGTTTTCTAGGTTCACCTGAAACCCCACTTTAACTACAGCCCAGCCACAGACAACCTGATCCCCTGTAAGGAGGCTGGCCTGGCCTTCTCTAAAGGAGATGTTTTGCACATTGTCAACAGAGAGGACCCTAACTGGTGGCAGGTAGGTACTGCTGACCACAGAACAGCCCTTAGCTGTGTGTTATTCATCCATAATCCACAGGTCCTCATGCCTTACTGCTCAACTATATGGCTCTGCTACTACTTTCAGAGGAACGTTCTCTTAGACTCAGGGTTGAATGACTTTCCCACATCCACCCCTAGGCACTTGATCTGAAACAACTGGATGGAGAGATGCAGTGTAAGCAATATGGTAATAGGTCCGTGCTCCATCTTGCCTTCTGATTGGCTAGGTGGAAATGTTAATTAGTGATGCACGATAAATCGGAATCGGCCGATATTAGCTAAAAATGCCAAAATGTAAAATGTAGCGCTACACGTGCAACACAGCATTCCTAACCTAGCCCACAATGCATGTTGTGTGGATCGAGCAGTCAACAAGGCCAGCAGTCATTTGAAAGAGTAAGAACATTTCAGAGAGACAACTCAAAGGTGAAATCCATTAGTGGCAAGATAATGGAATTCATTGCCCTTGACAAATAACCGTTCTCTGTCGTGGGTGTTGTTGGCTTTCGCCGACTGGTTGAGCACCAGTACACACTACCAAGTGTGCTGTTGTTCAGATGTTGCCCTACCGGAGTTACACAGTAATAGCTTCACCACATGCTATGGAACACCGTTTGGGTCTTTACGTGTCAAATAAGATACACGTCAAATAACACTTCCACAATAACACTATTTGATAATAACACTATTTGATAATAACACTATTTGATAATAACACTATTTGATAATAACACTATTTGATAATAACACTGTTTGATAATAACACTATTTGATAATAACACTATTTGATAATAACACTATTTGATAATAACACTATTTCACAATAACACTATTTGATAATAACACTATTTGATAATAACACTGTTTGATAATAACACTATTTGATAATAACACTATTTGATAATAACACTATTTGATAATAACACTATTTGATAATAACACTATTTGATAATAACACTATTTCACAATAACACTATTTGATAATAACACTATTTGATAATAACACTATTTGATAATAACACTATTTGATAATAACACTGTTTGATAATAACACTATTTGATAATAACACTATTTGATAATAACACTATTTGATAATAACACTATTTGATAATAACACTATTTGATAATAACACTATTTGATAATAACACTATTTGATAATAACACTATCTGATAATAACACTATTTGATAATAACACTATTTCACAATAACACTGTTTGATAATAACACTATTTGATAATAACACTATTTGATAATAACACTATTTGATAATAACACTATTTGATAATAACACTATTTCACAATAACACTGTTTGATAATAACACTATTTGATAATAACACTATTTGATAATAACACTATTTGATAATAACACTATTTGATAATAACACTATCTGATAATAACACTATTTGATAATAACACTATCTGATAATAACACTATTTGATAATAACACTATTTCACAATAACACTGTTTGATAATAACACTATTTGATAATAACACTATTTGATAATAACACTGTTTGATAATAACACTATTTGATAATAACACTATTTGATAATAACACTATTTGATAATAACACTATTTGATAATAACACTATTTGATAATAACACTATTTGATAATAACACTATTTGATAATAACACTATTTGATAATAACACTATTTCATAATAACACTATTTGATAATAACACTATCTGATAATAACACTATCTGATAATAACACTATTTGACAATAACACTGTTTGATAATAACACTATTTGATAATAACACTATTTGATAATAACACTATTTGATAATAACACTATTTGATAATAACACTATTTCACAATAACACTGTTTGATAATAACACTATTTGATAATAACACTATTTGATAATAACACTATTTGATAATAACACTATTTGATAATAACACTATCTGATAATAACACTATTTGATAATAACACTATCTGATAATAACACTATTTGATAATAACACTATTTCACAATAACACTGTTTGATAATAACACTATTTGATAATAACACTATTTGATAATAACACTATTTGATAATAACACTATTTCACAATAACACTGTTTGATAATAACACTATTTGATAATAACACTATTTGATAATAACACTATTTGATAATAACACTATTTGATAATAACACTATTTGATAATAACACTATTTGATAATAACACTATTTGATAATAACACTATTTGATAATAACACTATTTGATAATAACACTGTTTGATAATAACACTATTTGATAATAACACTATTTGATAATAACACTATTTCACAATAACACTATTTGATAATAACACTATTTGATAATAACACTATTTGATAATAACACTATTTGATAATAACACTATTTGATAATAACACTATTTGATAATAACACTATTTGATAATAACACTATTTGATAATAACACTATTTGATAATAACACTATTTGATAATAACACTATTTCACAATAACACTATTTGATAATAACACTATTTGATAATAACACTATTTGATAATAACACTATTTGATAATAACACTATTTGATAATAACACTATTTGATAATAACACTATTTGATAATAACACTTCCACAATAACACTGTTTGATAATAACACTTCCACAATAACACTGTTTGATAATAACACTTCCACAATAACACTGTTTGATAATAACACTGTTTGATAATAACACTATTTGATAATAACACTATTTGATAATAACACTATTTGATAATAACACTATTTGATAATAACACTTCCACAATAACACTGTTTGATAATAACACTTCCACAATAACACTGTTTGATAATAACACTTCCACAATAACACTGTTTGATAATAACACTTCCACAATAACACTGTTTGATAATAACACTTCCACAATAACACTGTTTGATAATAACACTGTTTGATAATAACACTATTTGATAATAACACTATTTGATAATAACACTATTTGATAATAACACTATTTCACAATAACACTATTTGATAATAACACTATTTCACAATAACACTATTTGATAATAACACTATTTGATAATAACACTGTTTGATAATAACACTATTTGATAATAACACTATTTGATAATAACACTATTTGATAATAACACTATTTCACAATAACACTATTTGATAATAACACTATTTCACAATAACACTATTTGATAATAACACTATTTGATAATAACACTATTTGATAATAACACTATTTGATAATAACACTATTTGATAATAACACTATTTGATAATAACACTATTTGATAATAACACTATTTGATAATAACACTATTTGATAATAACACTATTTGATAATAACACTTCCACAATAACACTGTTTGATAATAACACTTTCACAATAACACTGTTTGATAATAACACTTCCACAATAACACTGTTTGATAATAACACTTCCACAATAACACTGTTTGATAATAACACTTCCACAATAACACTATTTGATAATAACACTGTTTGATAATAACACTATTTGATAAAAACACTATTTGATAATAACACTATTTGATAATAACACTATTTCACAATAACACTATTTGATAATAACACTATTTCACAATAACACTATTTGATAATAACACTATTTGATAATAACACTATTTGATAATAACACTTCCACAATAACACTATTTGATAATAACACTATTTCACAATAACACTATTTGATAATAACACTATTTGATAATAACACTATTTGATAATAACACTATTTGATAATAACACTATTTGATAATAACACTATTTGATAATAACACTATTTCACAATAACACTATTTGATAATAACACTATTTCACAATAACACTATTTGATAATAACACTATTTGATAATAACACTATTTGATAATAACACTATTTGATAATAACACTTCCACAATAACACTATTTGATAATAACACTATTTCACAATAACACTATTTGATAATAACACTATTTGATAATAACACTATTTGATAATAACACTATTTCACAATAACACTATTTGATAATAACACTATTTGATAATAACACTATTTCACAATAACACTATTTGATAATAACACTATTTCACAATAACACTATTTGATAATAACACTATTTCACAATAACACTATTTGATGCGTTAAATAAGCTTTTAATTTGCCATGTAAAATAACACCGTTCTGTTGTTGAATGTTGTTGTGTTCTGAGTTTACAAGCCAAGCACCACCACTACTATCAGTAGCACTGTCAAAGCTGTACAAGGTTCTGAGTTTACAAGCCAAGCACCACCACTACTATCAGTAGCACTGTCAAAGCTGTACAAGGTTCTGAGTTTACAAGCCAAGCACCACCACTACTACCAGTAGCACTGTCAAAGCTGTACAAGGTTCTGAGTTTACAAGCCAAGCACCACCACTACTATCAGTAGCACTGTCAAAGCTGTACAAGGTTCTGAGTTTACAAGCCAAGCACCACCACTACTACCAGTAGCACTGTCAAAGCTGTACAAGGTTCTGAGTTTACAAGCCAAGCACCACCACTACTATCAGTAGCACTGTCAAAGCTGTACAAGGTTCTGAGTTTACAAGCCAAGCACCACCACTACTATCAGTAGCACTGTCAAAGCTGTACAAGGTTCTGAGTTTACAAGCCAAGCACCACCACTACTATCAGTAGCACTGTCAAAGCTGTACAAGGTTCTGAGTTTACAAGCCAAGCACCACCACTACTATCAGTAGCACTGTCAAAGCTGTACAAGAAAAGTCTGCAAACACCGGCCACGAACGATGTGTTTACAATACCGCGTTGGTAATAAAGCATCATTTGTTCAACCGCAACTTCTGGGGCAGCTAGCTTTAGCTTGGTACCTAGCTAGCACCAATACAACCAGCCTGAAAACAATGACCAGTAGAACCTGCTGTCAATTTTTCTATTCTTAGCGATGATTTAGGAATCCTTGTGAGTAAGTATTAGCTAGGTAGTCTCTTGTTGTTCCCCTATTGAAATTGAACTTCAGTTAGCCAGCGACCTAACCTTGTTTCCCATAGCTATATTATAAGCAGCCAGCTAGCTAGTGAGTCTCAACGGGACCGGGTTATTTGCTGTGAAGCTAGCCGCAATAAGGATTAGGCACAATAGAGGAATTTGCGGTTTGCCTTCAAAATAAAAGTACCTCTTTGAAAGTGATGCAGAAGGTTACAATTGGTGGAATCATGCCATATTTCGACTAGATAATGTTAAACAAGATTGGAATGTGGAGCAATGAAATGGGGTATCAGTTTACTCGGTGACACCCACAGAACACAACTGTGAAGTTGTGAAGAGTTTACGCAAATATTAGCGTTGGAGCTCTTATCGCGGGACGTAGCTCTTATCGCGGGACTGTGACTGTGTGAAATCATCTCCACAGTCAGCCTATTGTGTGTTGACATTCATATTGCACTGTACCTAAGGATTGGGGATCAATGAAATGGGGTATCGGTCTACTCAATACCCAATATATTTTTTCCCAATGTCCTCCTCAGTTATCAGACTCCAAAACATCCACACAGTATAGGTTGACAATAAATGTGGCTCAATTCGCAGTTGTTTCAGAGTCCCGCAATAAGAGCTAATGTTCTCTAGGCGTCACTGAGTAGACTGATACCCCATGTCATTGATCCACAAGCCATTGGTAAGGCTCTACAGTGAAATAAGGACGCCCACAATGCAATTCTAAAGTATTTTATTTATTTTTTATTTTACCTTTATTTAACTAGGCAAGTCAGTTAAGAACAAATTTAAGAAGATATCGGAAATCGGCCAAAAATGTAATATCGGTGCGTCACTACTTTTAATCATATTGCTTCCAGCTGTCCTAACTCCCCGGCCCTGACCACCCTAATGGAAAAGGGGCTAGGATTCCATTTCTGACTTTAATTTACAAAACAATAACTGATCCTTAGGAGTAGAGCAAGAGAAACAGGAAGTAGCATGTCTCTGACCTCACATCCTGTCCCTCAGGCAGTCAACATTGTGGGAGGAGCCACAGGACTGATCCCCAGTCAGTTCTTAGAGGAGAAGAGGAAGGCCTTTGTGAGGAGAGAATGGAATGGATCAGGTACATTTCTGACTGTAAAGTGACATTGGGTGTTTTGAAAAGTGCTTCAAATGTAATTATTATTACGTAGTTAGAGTTCTTTACACCCACCTATATAACTCAGAATACTGCCTGGTTCAACTAAGGTGAAATGGAATTGTAACACACATCTTTATACTCAACAAAGTACTGACATCTACCCCAAAATCATACCTTCTTCCCACCTGTTTGTGTCCAAAATGGATCCCTTTACCCTATATAGTGAAAAGTAGTATACTATATACACACAGCCTCTATACCCATGACAGTTTATTTCTCAAATTATCACATTTGGCAGCAAACTGCCATGAAAGTATAGGCTGAATCCACACTCTAATAAATAACCCCCCCCCCACTATTTCCCCTCTACTTGTGTCCACAACTCAGACGTACTTAGGAAATATGTTTACTCTGGTGCCCTCTTGTGGTTCAGTGAACTTTTAATGTGTTTTGTTCCTCCCAGGTGTTCTCTGTGGGACACTAACAGGAAAGAAGAAGAAGAAGAAGATGATGTACCTGATGTCCAAGAATGCAGGTGAGTTCAGCAGCCATTAGACCTCTCTGATCCAGCTGTTAGACCTCTCTGATCCAGCCGTTAGACCTCTCTGATCCAGCCGTTAGACCTCTCTGTTCCAGCCATTAGACCTCTCTGATCCAGACGTTAGACCTCTCTGATCCAGCCGTTAGACCTCTCTGATCTAGCCGTTAGACCTCTCTGATCTAGCCGTTAGACCTCTCTGATCCAGCCGTTAGACCTCTCTGATCCAGCCGTTAGACCTCTCTGATCCAGCCGTTAGACCTCTCTGATCCAGCCGTTAGACCTCTCTGATCCAGCCGTTAGACCTCTGTTCCAGCCGTTAGACCTCTGTTCCAGCCGTTAGACCTCTCTGATCCAGCCGTTAGACCTCTCTGATCCAGCCGTTAGACCTCTCTGATCCAGACGTTAGACCTCTCTGATCCAGACGTTAGACCTCTCTGATCCAGCCGTTAGACCTCTCTGATCCAGCCGTTAGACCTCTGTTCCAGCCGTTAGACCTCTCTGATCCAGCCGTTAGACCTCTCTGATCCAGCCGTTAGACCTCTCTGATCCAGCCGTTAGACCTCTCTGATCCAGCCGTTAGACCTCTCTGATCCAGCCGTTAGACCTCTCTGATCCAGCCGTTAGACCTCTCTGATCCAGCCGTTAGACCTCTCTGTTCCAGCCGTTAGACCTCTCTGTTCCAGCCGTTAGACCTCTCTGATTCTGCTCTAACGGGCTTCAGTTCACCCTGTGGGTGTTATACTGATAACAGTAGTGGGGGTTGTTATACTGATAACAGTAGTGGGTGGTGTTATACTGATAACAGTAGTGGGTGGTGTTATACTGATAACAGTAGTGGGGGTTGTTATACTGATAACAGTAGTGGGGGTTGTTATACTGATAACAGTAGTGGGCGTTGTTATACTGATAACAGTAGTGGGGGTTGTTATACTGATAACAGTAGTGGGTGGTGTTATACTGATAACAGTAGTGGGTGTTGCTATCAGTAACATGTTGTTGGCCAGAGCCGTCTCCTAATGCATATCAAAGCAAAGAACAGCTGGATAATACCTCTATCTCTCATTATTGGCAGACATTCATTTAATATTTCAGTGATATGAAAGTGTACTACAGTACAGCCTAACTAATACGTATGTGTGGAGTAGGTTCATTTTTCCATCTATTGTGGGCTCTACACCGAGTGTACAAAACATTAGGGACACCTGCTCTTTCCATGACATATACTGACCAGGTGTCACTTGTTAAATCCACTTTAATCAGTGTAGCTGAAGGGGAAGCAACTCAATAGTAGGAAGGTGTTCTTTAATGTTTTGAACACTCAGTGTATATAACTGTAGTATAGATGACTGTATATAATACTGAACAAAAATATAAATGCACCGTGTAAAGTGTTGGTCCCATGTTTCATGAGTGGAAAGAAAATGTCTCAGAAATGTTCCATACACACAAAAAGCTTATTTCTCTCAAATGTTTTTCACCAATTTGTTTACATCCCTGTTAGTGAGCATTTCTATAGCATGATCAGTACACAGGTGCACCTTGTGCTGGGGACAAAAGACCATTCTAAAATGTGCAGTTTTGTCACACAACACAATGCCACAGATGTCTCCAGTTTTGAGGGAGTGTGCATTTTGCATTCTAACTGCAGGACTGTCCACCAGAGAATTGAATGTACATGTTTCCACCAGAAGCCACCTTCAACGTCGTTTTAGAGAATATGTCAGTACGTTGAACCGGCCTCACAAACGCCATCCCAGGACCTCCACATCCGGCTTCTTTACCTGCGGGATCGTCTGAGACCAGCCACCGGGACAGCTGTTGAAAATGAGGAATAAAGCCCTTTTTGTGGGGGGAAAAACTCATTCTGATTGGCTGGGCCTGGCTCCCCAGTGGGTGATTCTATGCCGAACCATGGCTGTGCCCCGCCCAGTCATGTGAAATCCATAAATTAGGGTCTAATGAATTTATTTCAATTGACAGTTGTTAACTAACTCAGTAAAATCGTTGAAATTGCGTTTTTATATTTTTGTTCAGTAGTTGTGTTAGTTTTATTACTGAGCAAACTAAGCTGATGGTGGTAGTGTGTCTGTTGTCGTGACGACCAGAGTTTGACCGCCACGAGCTGCAGATCTACGAAGAGGTGGCCAAGATGCCTCCATTCCAGAGGAAGACCCTGGTTCTGATTGGTGCTCAGGGAGTGGGCCGGCGCAGTCTGAAGAACAGACTGATCGTCATCAACCCCCTGCTCTATGGAACCACCGTCCCCTGTGAGTCCCAGTCCCCCCTGTGTGTGTGTGTGTGTATATCAACCCCCTGCTCTATGGAACCACCGTCCCCTGTGAGTCCCAGTCCCCCCTGTGTGTGTGTGTGTGTGTGTGTGTGTGTGTGTGTGTGTGTGTCAGGGGTACAGCAGAAGACAAACTTCAGTCTCCTATGGATGAATGAGATTTTTCCTCACCCCTCTTTCTCTCCTCACCCCCCTCTTTCTCTCCTCACCCCCCCCTCCTTACCTCCCACCATTTCCTCACCTCCCTCCAGTCACGTCTCGGCCTGCTCGGGAGGAGGAGAGAGACGGCCAGTCGTACTGCTTTGTGTCCCGGTCCCAGATGGAGACAGACATTAAGGCCCGTCGCTACCTGGAGCATGGAGAGTACGATGGAAACCTCTACGGAACCAAGATGAACTCCATCCACGAGGTGGTGGACGCAGGACGTACCTGCATACTGGACGTTAACCCACAGGTAGGTCTGACACACACACATTTCACACAGTCAGGATCTATTCATTTTAAAGGTCCAGTTCTGTCAAAAATGTGATTTTTCTGTGTCCTTATATTACTGCACTTAGGTTGGAATAATACTGTAATGTGAACATTATGATCATGCCTTTTTAGTGTAAGAGCTGATTTGAAAAGACGGCCTGAAATTTCAGCTTGTTTTTGTGGGATGGAGTTTTGGTCTGCCTGCTGACATCACCATGTGGAAAGTTAGCTTAACAGACCAATAAGAAAGAGAGTTCCAAACCTCTCTGCCAATAACAGCTAGTTCTCAGTTTTCCCCTCCCCAACCAGACCACTTCCAGACAGTCTTGGCTAAATTCTTTGAGAAATAGTTTTTGCTAAGAAGCTATTTTTTGTTTCTTTTTGTCTATTTTGATTGAAAATAATGACAGTAAGGGACCTCATTTGTTACCCAGAAATCATTTGATATTGAGATAAAGACAGCTGCATGGGTCTTAAGCAAAACCTGAATAAGCATGATGTTTGTTGATGGGTCGTGTGTGTGTTGATGGGTCGTGTGTGTGTTGCTGGGTCGTGTGTGTGTGTGTGTGTTGATGGGTCGTGTGTGTGTGTGTGTGTGTGTTGATGGGTTGTGTGTGTTGATGGGTCGTTTGTGTGTGTGTGTGTGTCGTCAGGCACTGAAGCAGTTGAAGACAGCAGAGTTCATGCCGTTTGTGGTGTTTGTTGCTGCTCCACAACTGGACACACTAAGAGCTATGCACAAAGCCGTGGTGGACGCTGGACTCACCACCAAACTGCTCACGGTCAGTCTCTGGATGTTGGTGGATCTGTGCACAATTCTGACTGTTGTAGTTATTCAGAAGATAATCACTGATGGAAACCTCTCTCACTCTCTCTCCCCTTCCACTCTCTCCCCTTCCACTCTCTCCCCTTCCACTCTCTCCCCTTCCACTCTCTCCCCCTCCACTCTCTCCCCATTCTCTTTTTCTCCCTCCCCTTCTCCCTCTCCCCCTCCACTCTCTCCCCCTCCACTCTCTCCCCCTCTACTCTCTCCCCCTCTACTGTCTCCCCCTCTCCCCCTCCACTCTCTCCCCCTCCACTCTCTCCCCCTCCACTCTCTCCCCATTCTCTTTTTCTCCCTCCCCTTCTCCCTCTCCCCCTCCACTCTCTCCCCCTCCCCTTCTCCCTCTCCCCCTTCTCCCTCTCCCCCTCCACTCTCTCCCCCTCCCCTTCTCCCTCTCCCCCTCCACTCTCTCCCCCTCCACTCTCTCCCCCTCCACTCTCTCCCCATTCTCTTCTGCTCCCTCTCTCTCCCCCTCCACTCTCTCCCCCTCCACTCTCTCCCCATTCTCTTCTGCTCCCTCTCTCTCTCCCTCCCCTCTCCCCATTCTCTTCTTCTCCCCCTCCACTCCACTCTCTCCCCCTCCACTGTCTCCCCCTCTCCCCCTCCACTCCACTCTCTCCCCCTCCACTGTCTCCCCCTCTCCCCCTCCACTCTCCCCCTCCCTCTCTCTCTCCCCCTCCCTCTCTCAGGAGACAGATCTGAAGAAGACGGTGGATGAGAGCGCCAGGATCCGCCGGGCCTACAGCCACTACTTTGACCTGACCATCGTTAACGACAACCTGGACAAGGCCTTTGAGCAGCTGCAGGCGGCCGTGGAGCAGCTGTGTTCTGAGCCCCAGTGGGTCCCTGTCAGCTGGGTGTACTGAGAGACACATCCTGGTTAGGCTGCTCCCTACTGGGCTGGAGGACACGCCGCCCGCTGCTGGGTCCAGGAAGAGGTTGTCCCTAACCACCACGGTTGGGGTTCAATTTCAAATCTGGAAGTAGACGAACTACAATTCCACATTTTTCCCATTGAGGAAAAGTGGAATGTTGGTGAACTTCCTAAATTGACTGAATTGAAATGGAATTGACCCCTACAGGGATGTGAGAGCTAAGGACAAATTGAGACTTATGTTTGTATGGGACTTTACCATGCAGCCCCACCCCGCCTAGCCTCACCCCGCCTAGCCCCACCCTGCCTAGCCCCACCCTGCCTAGCACCACCCCGCCTAGCCTCACCTAGCCCCACCCTGCCTAGCACCACCCCGCCTAGCCTCGCCTAGCCCCACCCCGCCTAGCCCCACCCTGTCTAGCCCCACCCTGTCTAGCACCACTCCGCCTAGCCCCACCTAGCCCCACCCCGCCTAGCCTCACCCCGCCTAGCCCCACCCCGCCTAGCACCACCCCGCCTAGCCCCACCCCGTCTAGCACCACCCCGCCTAGCCTCACCTAGCCCCAACCTGTCTAGCCCCACCCCCCTAGCACCACCCCGCCTAGCCCCACCCCGCCTAGCCTCACCCTGCCTAGCACCACCCCGCCTAGCCTCACCTAGCCCGACCCCGCCTAGCCCCACCCCACCTAGCCTCACCTAGCACCGCCCCACCCTGCCTAGCCCCACCCCGCCTAGCCCCATCCTGCCAAGCACCGCCTAGCCTCACCTAGCCCCACCCCGCCTAGCCTCACCTAGCCCCACCCTGCTTAGCACCACCCCACCTAGCCCCACCCTGCCTAGCCTCACCTAGCCCCACCCTGCCTAGCCCCTCCAGGCTCAGTCTGCTCTGCACCACAGGCCCCATCTGTACACTATGCAACTCTCTGGATACGTCCAAAACAGCACCTTATTCCCTATGTAGTGCACTACTTCTGACCAGCACTACATAGGGAGTAGGGAGCCATTCGGAATAGAACCAATGTTCACAATACACAAGAAGAACTTTATTTATTGAACATAGTTTTCTAACTTTAACTTGACTACCTTTCTGTTCATATGGAACGAGAAACAAAATCATGGAGTTGAGGATATTTTAAAAATATTTAATGTTTTATTTTATCACTGTTGGTTGCTCATAACGTTTAGAACAATAATACAAGCGTATTTATTCTGAAAGGAGATGTGAGGAGGGCTTGCTTTGTGACGATACCTCAGTGTGTTAAAACTCTTCTCAGTTTACATTGCATACAATACTTCATCTCCTGGCCACTATGTCCCAAATGACACCCTATTCCTTTATATAGTGCACTACTTTCACCGGAGCCTTATCAGCCCTGGTCATAAGTAGTGCACAACATAGAGAATAGGGTGCTATTTGAGATGCACACCCGGTCTCATCTCTGAACCCTCCATGTAGAATAACAGCCATGTTCTCTCTCTTTAAGGCAGACTAAGGGCTGAGAGAGAGGTGGTAATATCACACCACATCTGTGATATAAAGGTCTTTGTTGCTGTTTCTTGGATGAGACCATAATGTAGGCTAATACAACCCCCCCTCCCCCCCTTGTTACGCCGCTTTCTGTGTGACGAGATTGTGAATGGTTTCATTAAAGGTCGACTCAGCGAGATGTCGTTGCGTGCACAAAGTTAGCATGTAGTGGATCCATTTCCTCCACAACTAGGGAGCATGGAGCACGAGGTTAAACTACTCCGCTGTTTTGGTCCCGTACCTACCACGTTGTAGCAGCGTGAAGCGCACATGCTTTGTGTGACTATCTCACTCATCTCTATATCTTCGTTGCAACGTCATCTCAAGGAGTCTACTTTAAATTCCATTGTATCGTCAGCGGACGGTCTCCCAGTTGGGTCAGTACTCTTGTCAGTACATGTCTGTATGGTGCTGTGTTTTATGTTGGAATAATACTTCCAGGAGACTGGACCTTGACAGCGTACTGCATCTGAGAACTATCTCTTTGTGATATTACTGAAACTTAACCAACTGCCATATCTACTTAAAAGTTATATATTTTACAATTTCAACAGAGCAAAACATTGTATTTTCAGATGTGTCAAATAAATTAACTTTTTTTTTTTTTTTACAACTTGTACTTATCTCAGGTCATATTTATCATATCCAGAGTGTGTAAAAATGTGACTTAATTTATTTCACAGAAGGGTATATTTGTTTATTTAAACAAATCCTATTTCAAAGGTGTAAATGTCTCCCATATTAGTCAATAGAAACAACCATTTGGCTTAGTTCATTAAATGTCAGTAGTTACAGTGCCTTCAGGAAGCATTCACAACCCTCAACTTTTCACACATTTTGTTGTTACAGCCTGAATTTGTTTTTTTATTTACATTTAGATGTTATCACTGACCAGCACATAACACCCCATAATGTCAAAGTGGAATTGTTTATTTTTTACAAATGAACTAAAAATTTAAAGCTGAAATGTCTAGAGTCAATAAGAATTCAACCCCTTTATGGCAAGCCAACCAAGACAGTGGCCAAGATACAATTTTAACTTAAATCTATGGCAATACCTGAAAACGGTGGTCTAGAAATGATTAACAACCAATTTGACAGAGCTTGAAGAATTGAGAAAATAATGTGCAGATGTTGCACTATCCAGGTGTGGAAAGTGCTTAGACTTACCCAGAAACACTCACACCTGTAATCACTGTCAAAGGTGCTTCTACAACATAGTGACTCGGGTGTGAAAACTCATGTAAATTATATTTATATATATATTTCATTTAAGTAAATTTGAAAACATGTTTTCACTTTTATTATGGGGTATTTGTGTCTAGATGGGTGAGGGGAAAACAGATCTATATAATCCAGGCTATAACAACAACTGTGGAATAAGTCCATGGGTGTAAATACTTTCCGAAGACACTATAACAAACATATTAGTTTGTTAAACATAAAACACAACATGTAAAGTTTTGGTCCCAGGTTTCATGAGCTGAAATAAAAGATCCCAGAAATGTTCCATATGCACAAACCGTTTCTCAAATGATGTGCACATTAGTTAACATCCTTGTTAGTGAGCATTTCTCCTTTTGCCAATTTAATCCATCCATCTGACAGGAGTGGCATATCAAGAAGCTCATTAAACAGCATGCTCATTACACAGGTGCACCTTGTGTTCAAGGTTTGAGGGAGAGTGCAATTGGTATGCTGACTGCAGGAATGTCCGCCAGAGCTTTCAATGTTTTTTTTCTACCATAAGCTGCTTTCGTTTTAGAAAATCTGTCAGTACGTTGAACCGGCCTCACAACCGCGGCCCACTTGTAACCACACCGTCCCAGGACCTCCACATCCGGCTTCTTCACCTGCGGGATCGTCTGAGACCAGCCACCCGAACGAACAGCTGATGAAACTGTAGGTTTGCACAACTGAATCATTTCTGCACAAACTGTCAGAAACCGTCTCGGGGAAGCTCATCTGCGTGCTCGTCCTCCTCAGTCAACCTCATTGCAGTTTGGTGTTGTGACTGATTTCAGTGGGCAAATGCTCACCTTCGATGGCTACTGACACGCTGGAGAAATGTGCTCTTCAGGATGAATCCCGGTTTCAACTGTACCGGGCAGATGGCAGACAGCGTGTATGGCTTTGTGTGGGCGAGCGGTTTGCTGACGTCAACGTTGTGAACAGAGTGCCCCATGGTGGCGGTGGGGTTATGGTATATGATACAGACAACTAACACAATTGCATTTTATCGATGGCAATTTGAATGCACAGAGATACAGTGACGAGATCCTGAGGCACATTGTTGTGCCATTCATCCGCCACAATCACCTCGTTTCAGCACGATAATGCACGGCCCCATATCCCAGGGATCTGTACACAATTCCTGGAAGCTGAAAATGTCCCAGTTCTTCCATGGCCTGCATACTCACCAGACATGTCACCCATTGAGCATGTTTGGAATGCTCTGTATCGACGTGTAGGACGGTGTGTTCCAGTTCCCGCCAATATCCAGCAACGTCACACAGCCATTGAAGAGAAGTGGGACAACATTCCACAGGCCACAATCAACAGCCTGATCAACTCTATTTTTCAAAGGTATCTGTGACCAACAGATGCATATCTGTATTCCCAGTCGTGAAATCTATAGATTAGGTCCTAATGAATTTATTTCAATTGAACGATTTCCTTATATGAACTAACTCTGTAAAACCTTTGGAATTATTGTTTATATTTTTGTTCAGTGTAGCTTTGCTGGAGGCCATTTTCCCTGAAAAGCCTCATAATTGATGTTTGGTCCATACAGTACCATGTTACCAGAACCCCTGTTTTCCTCCAAAACTACTCTCTACTT
This sequence comes from Oncorhynchus clarkii lewisi, assembly GCF_045791955.1. Classification (NCBI taxonomy): domain Eukaryota; kingdom Metazoa; phylum Chordata; class Actinopteri; order Salmoniformes; family Salmonidae; genus Oncorhynchus; species Oncorhynchus clarkii. The sequence continues at coordinate 5,445,303 of NC_092148.1, forward strand.
TTATAAAGCCAGTAGAGTCGACCAACTGTCCAATCATTGCCATTTTTACATTTAAATGTACTGTAGGTCATTTAGCCAACACTTATCTAGAGTGACTTGAATATATGGAGTGGTAAACACCAGTAAAACAGAAAGGAAAATCCTACCACTGCTGCTCAGGCTCCCAGGTGATTTATAACGTTGTGACCCTGGGAGCGTAAGCAGTGGTGAGCAGCGTTTTCCAGGAGTTTTCCCTACAACTCCAGGACCTGCGGAAAGCACCTGGATGTCTGTATGTTCTCCAGCTGTTGTAGATGGGAAACATCAGTATAATAATAATAATGGTGTAAAGTTTTAGTATCCTGACAAAAAAAGAGCATAATGAAATGAGGGCCGTCCTTGTAACTTGCCACGCAGGAGAAAAGATCCAGGAGAAAAGGTAAACAGAACGGTGGAATTAAAGCTCTTCAGTCTGTATCACTGAAGAGTTAGATTGCACAGCAGAATTTAAGGAAATGTTCAGTGCATACCGTCAATGCATTCTGTTCCTGCTTTAGAACATTGCCTTTAAATTTAAATCACGCTGGAATGCTGAACTTTTGCGATGCGGATTGAATAGATCCCTTGACATGCTCCCAATTCTGAGGAGTAGTTTTAGGCCAGGATTCAATCCAAGCTGCGTTATCATAGAGCAGTGACTTTTAAAGGTAATTTACGCTTGATGCACCTTCTGCCGTGAATGATAATGTCCACAAACAAAAAAATGCCTTTAAAAGGATCATGGTCAGCTGTCCAGTGCACTACTCTATAACACACTTTGGATTGAATACTGGCTTTTAAAACAATCAACAGTTCTTGGGTGTAGAGTCTTCATACTGATCTTGTAAGGTCCTAATACTGATCCTGTAAGGTCTTAATACTGATCCTGTAAGGTCTTAATACTGATCCTGTAAAGTCTTAATACTGATCCTGTAAGGTCTTAATACTGATCCTGTAAGGTCTTAATACTGATCCTGTAAGGTCTTAATACTGATCCTGTAAGGTCTTAATACTGATCCTGTAAGCTCTTAATACTGATCCTGTAAGGTCTTAATACTGATCCTGTAAGGTCTTAATACTGATCCTGTAAGGTCTTAATACTGATCCTGTAAGGTCTTAATACTGATCCTGTAAAGTCTTAATACTGATCCTGTAAGGTCTTAATACTGATCCTGTAAGGTCTTAATACTGATCCTGTAAGGTCTTAATACTGATCCTGTAAGGTCTTAATACTGATCCTGTAAGGTCTTAATACTGATCCTGTAAGGTCTTAATACTGATCCTGTAAGGTCTTAATACTGATCCTGTAAAGTCTTAATACTGATCCTGTAAGGTCTTAATACTGATCCTGTAAGGTTATATCACTCCTATTGGCCATGACAACGTCATCCAGTAATAGTGCCTTCAGAAAGACTTCACACCCCTTGACTTTTTTTCACGTTGTTACAACCTGATTACATTGAGATTTTGTGTCACTGATCTACATACAATACCCCAATGTCACAGTGGAATTGTTTACAAAGGAATTCAAAATGAAAAACTGGTTATGGTAAGCCTAAATAATCACAAGTTGCATGGACTGTGTGCAATAAGTGTTTAATATGATTTGAATGACGACCCCACACACACAGTTAACTGTAAGGTCCCTCAGTCGAGCAGTGAATTTCAAGCACAGGTTTACCAATGGTTCGCAAAGAAGGGCACCTATTGGTAGATGTTTGTTTTTTTAAAGCAGACCTTGAATATCCCTTTGAGCATTGTGAAGTTATTAATTACACTTTGGATGGTGTATCAATACACCCAGTCACTACAAAGATACAAGGAAACCGCTCCTCCCTCTCTTACTCAGTCTCTCCTTACACTAAAGAGGCCAGGCCTTTCACAGTGATATTCATGACTAGAGGAAGGTATCCAGGCTGGCCCTTCATCTCTGTCCTCAGTGTGTCCTCCTCTCTCTTCAGTGTAACTTTAGAGTGACCAAAGAGACTCTCTGTCCTCTGATACAGCTCCTCCTCAGTCAGAACAGCCAGACCAGCATCTTTCAGAGAGAGGGTCTCCCCACTCCCTGCTGCCACATGCTGCACCTGGAGGACAAGCAGCACAGGAATATGATCAGATACTGATCAGATACTTACAGACGTAAGATGCAATGACAATTTCAAAATGGAGAATGAAGTATTGTAATAACGTGGGAGTGTTTATTTGTCCTGTTACACACATGTTGGTAATTTGTGTTTGTTGCATATCCCAACTCCCCCTGGGACACCCACAGGGAGTGAGGTCACGGCCAGGGTTACTGGCCCAACGCTCTAACTGCAAGGCTACCTGCCGCCCTTAATCTATTCCAAACAACTACTGAATTAATTGAACCTTTATTTAGCTTAGCCAAGTGGTGAACAGGCCAAGTGGTGAACAGGCCAAGTGGTGAACAGGTCACACAGTACTATTTTTTTTTATTTTATTTTATTTTGTTATTTTTTTTTGTTGTTGAATTTTACCCCTTTTTCTCCCCAATTTCGTAGTATCCAATTGTTGTACTATCTTGTCTCATCGCTACAACTCCCGTACGGGCTCGGGAGAGACTAAGGTTGAAAGTCATGCGTCCTCCGATACACAACCAACCAAGCCGCTGCTTCTTTAACACAGCGCACATCCAACCCGGAAGCCAGCCGCACCAATGCGCCGGAGGAAACACCGTGCACCTGGCCACCTTGGCTAGCGTACACTGCGCCCAGACCGCCACAGGAGTCGCTGGTGCGCGATGAGACAAGGACACCCCTACCGACCAAGCCCTCCCTAACCCAGGCGACGCTAGGCCAATTGTGCGTCGCCCCACGGACCTCCCGGTCGCGGCCGGTTACGACAGAGCCTGGGCGCGAACCCAGGACTCTGATGGCACAGCTGGCGCTGCAGTACAGCGCCCTTAACCACTGCGCCACCCGGGAGGCCACAGTACTATATTTTTGAAGAAGTATACAGACTTGTTTACCAGACAGTGAAGTATTTATTTTTTACCCCCTTTTCTCCCCAATTTCATGGTGTCCAATTGTTAGTAGTTACTGTCTTGTCTCATCGCTGCAACTCCCGTACGGGTTCGGGAGAGACGAAGGTCGAGAGTCATGCATCCTCTGAAACACAACCCAACCAAGCACGCATCCAACCCGGAAGCCAGCCGCACCAATGTGTCGGAGGAAACACCGTACACCTAGCGACCTGGTCAGCGTGCACAGCGCCCGGCCTGCCACAGGAGTCGCTAGTGCGCGATAAGACAAGGATATCCCTACCGGCCAAACCCTCCCTAACCCGGACGACGCTAGGCCAATTTTGCGTCGCCCCATGGACCTCCAGGTCGAGGCTGGCTGTGACAGAGCCTGGGCTCGAACCCAGAGTCTCTGGTGGCACAGAGGCACAGATGCGATGCAGTGCCTTTGACAACTGCGCCACCCGGGAGGCCCATAGGTTGTTTGTAAGTGTACAGTACTTTTGAAGAAGTATAGACTTGTTTTTACCAGGCTAAGTGTAACAAAAGGAGAAATGTGAACTCACCAGGATCTGCAGGGCCTGTAAGACTGGAGGACTGCAACAAGATCCCAACACAGAGAGACACTCATCTGTCATTCCTGAGAAATAAAGATTCACAGATGGTGTGAAACAGGAAGTGGTTTTCAGGGCATTGTGGGTTCTGAGAAAATAAAATGTTCATGAAGTGAGATGCCAGTTTTCCTGATAAATGCAGTGGCTGGAGACTGTTGTGACAATGAACTGAACTGGCACTTAATATTCAACTAGTCAACTAATATTCACTGCTCAGTGTCTCACCATCCATGGCACTGATAATGAGATGAGTGGCATTGAGGAGGGATGGTGTCTGGCTGGAATCACTGAGGAGGGACCGTGTCTGGCTGGAATCACTGAGGAGGGTGGGTGTCTGGCTGGAATCACTGAGGAGGGAGGGTGTCTGGCTGGAATCACTGAGGAGGGACCGTGTTGGGCTGGAATCACTGAGGAGGGACCGTGTTGGGCTGGAATCACTGAGGAGGGACCGTGTTGGGCTGGAGTCCGAATGCTCTAGAAGGTTCAGTATGGCCTGGACTGTCTGCATCTGAGACGCTTCCTTAACCTCCCCCAGGTCAGCTGTCTTACCTGTGCACATCTGGTCCAGCTGTGAGAAGAGCCATTATTAGAAAGAATAGGTGAGATGTGTGGTTTGTTTTTTCCTGCTAAACTTAGTTGAATGTACTGACTGTAAGTCTCTCTGGATAAGAGTGTCTGGTAAATGACTCGTGAAGGTTCGAGACAGAAGATATTTAGGATACTATGGTAGATTATAATGATGACAGACCGAACGTAATGAGAAGTTAGTATGTTCAGCATTTTCAGAAAGCTGATGATTCTTGCCAGTAATCCGCTCATAGAAAATAACTGTAGGACTGTGTGTGTTTGTGCCCTGTTTCTGTACGCCTCACTCACCACACTCTCCAGCACACTGACTGCCTCTCTGTCCTCCATGGTTGTCTTGAGGAGCTGGAGCAGAGAGGAACGTGTGTCTGCTGGCAGGACTGACAGCAGCTGGAAATGACCCCTCAGTTTCTCCAGTTCTGTCAACACACAAACACTTTGCATCTAGCGGAAGTTTGACTCAGCTGTCACCGTATCACAGAGATTTCACAACCAGAAAACTATCATATGTACGATTTATTCTGCAACCACAATGGGACAAATGTATGAATTTATTTATTTTAATAAATTGTTAGAGGAAACAGTGATCTCTCCAAGGCAGTGCTATAACCTTTTACATGATCCTCCTGATGAGCTCTTTTGTTCATATGACCGATGTATTTATTCATCTAGGCAAGAAGGTGAAGAACAAATCCTTATTTACAACAGGATACGCTAGACATTGGCCCTGTACACTCATGTTGTATGCACAACGCATTTGGCACAAGGTTTTTGGACCAAAACAATTACACAAGTGTTATGGACTGTGGAGCCACGGCACAATGATTGAGTAAACATTTCTGTGCAGACAATTTATCACAAAAATAAGTTGTATCACAACAACCATTGTGTTAAATGTGTTGTAAATCAGTTCTACAACCTGAATGTGACGGGATCATTAAGAGTTTTACATAAAGAACAACATGTAACATTCCATTCAGTATATGTCCACCACTAGACCAGGGACGTCTTCCACCACTAACGTCTTCCACCACTAGACCAGGGACCTCTTCCACCACTAGACCAGGGACCTCTTCCACCACTAGACCAGGGACCTCTTCCACCACTAGACCAGGGACCTCTTCCACCACTAGACCAGGGACCTCTTCCACCACTAGACCAGGGACCTCTTCCACCACTAGACCAGGGACCTCTTCCACCACTAGACCAGGGACCTCTTCCACCACTAGACCAGGGACCTCTTCCACCACTAGACCAGGGACCTCTTCCACCACTAGACCAGGGACCTCTTCCACCACTAGACCAGGGACCTCTTCCACCACTAGACCAGGGACCTCTTCCACCACTAGACCAGGGACCTCTTCCGCCACTAGACCAGGGACCTCTTCCGCCACTAGACCAGGGACGTCTTCTACCACTAACGTCTTCTACCACTAAAGTCTTCCACCACTAGACCAGGGACGTCTTGTACCACTAACGTCTTCTACCACTAGACCAGGGACGTCTTCTACCACTAGACCAGGGACGTCTTCCACCACTAACGTCTTCTACCACTAGAACAGGGACGCCTTGCACTACTAAACCAGGGACGTCTTGCACCACTAGACCAGGGACGTCTTCTACCACTAACGTCTTCTACCACTAGACCAGGGACGTCTTGCACCACTAGACCAGGGACGCCTTCTACCACTAGACCAGGGACGCCTTCTACCACTAGACCAGGGACGTCTTCTACCACTAGACCAGGGACGCCTTCTACCACTAGACCAGGGACGCCTTCTACCACTAGACCAGGGACGTCTTCTACCACTAACGTCTTCTACCACTAGACCAGGGACGTCTTGCACCACTAGACCAGGGACGTCTTGCACCACTAGACCAGGGACGTCTTCTACCACTAGACCAGGGACGTCTTCTACCACTAACGTCTTCTACCACTAGACCAGGGACGCCTTCTACCACTAGACCAGGGACGCCTTCTACCACTAGACCAGGGACGCCTTCTACCACTAGACCAGGGACGCCTTCTACCACTAACGCCTTCTACCACTAACGCCTTCTACCACTAACGTCTTGCACCACTAGACCAGGGACGTCTTCTACCACTAACGTCTTCTACCACTAACGTCTTGCACCACTAGACCAGGGACGTCTTCTACCACTAACGTCTTCTACCACTAACGTCTTGCACCACTAGACCAGGGACGTCTTCTACCACTAACGTCTTGCACCACTAGACCAGGGACGTCTTCTACCACTAACGTCTTGCACCACTAGACCAGGGACGTCTTCTACCACTAACGTCTTGCACCACTAGACCAGGGACGTCTTCTACCACTAACGTCTTGCACCACTAGACCAGGGACGTCTTCTACCACTAACGTCTTGCACCACTGGACCAGGGACGCCTTGCACCACTGGACCAGGGACGCCTTGCACCACTGGACCAGGGACGCCTTGCACCACTAGACCAGGGACGCCTTGCACCACTAGACCAGGGACGCCTTCTACCACTAGACCAGGGACGCCTTCTACCACTAGACCAGGGACGCCTTCTACCACTAGACCAGGGACGCCTTCTACCACTAGACCAGGGACGTCTTCTACCACTAACGTCTTCTACCACTAACGCCTTCTACCACTAACGTCTTGCACCACTAGACCAGGGACGTCTTCTACCACTAACGTCTTCTACCACTAACGTCTTGCACCACTAGACCAGGGACGTCTTCTACCACTAACGTCTTGCACCACTAGACCAGGGACGTCTTCTACCACTAACGCCTTGCACCACTAGACCAGGGATGCCTTCTACCACTAACGTCTTCTACCACTAGACCAGGGACGCCTTCTACCACTGGACCAGGGACGCCTTCTACCACTAGACCAGGGATGCCTTCTACCACTAACGTCTTCTACCACTAGACCAGGGACGCCTTCTACCACTAGACCAGGGACGTCTTCTACCACTAACGTCTTCTACCACTAACGTCTTGCACCACTAGACCAGGGACGTCTTCTACCACTAACGTCTTGCACCACTAGACCAGGGACGTCTTCTACCACTAACGCCTTCTACCACTAACGTCTTGCACCACTAGACCAGGGACGTCTTCTACCACTAACGTCTTGCACCACTAGACCAGGGACGTCTTCTACCACTAACGTCTTGCACCACTAGACCAGGGACGTCTTCTACCACTAACGTCTTCTACCACTAGACCAGGGACGTCTTGCACCACTAGACCAGGGACGCCTTCTACCACTAGACCAGGGACGCCTTCTACCACTAGACCAGGGACGTCTTCTACCACTAGACCAGGGACGCCTTCTACCACTAGACCAGGGACGCCTTCTACCACTAGACCAGGGACGTCTTCTACCACTAACGTCTTCTACCACTAACGTCTTCTACCACTAGACCAGGGACGTCTTGCACCACTAGACCAGGGACGTCTTGCACCACTAGACCAGGGACGTCTTCTACCACTAGACCAGGGACGTCTTCTACCACTAACGTCTTCTACCACTAGACCAGGGACGCCTTCTACCACTAGACCAGGGACGCCTTCTACCACTAGACCAGGGACGCCTTCTACCACTAGACCAGGGACGCCTTCTACCACTAACGCCTTCTACCACTAACGCCTTCTACCACTAACGTCTTGCACCACTAGACCAGGGACGTCTTCTACCACTAACGTCTTCTACCACTAACGTCTTGCACCACTAGACCAGGGACGTCTTCTACCACTAACGTCTTCTACCACTAACGTCTTGCACCACTAGACCAGGGACGTCTTCTACCACTAACGTCTTGCACCACTAGACCAGGGACGTCTTCTACCACTAACGTCTTGCACCACTAGACCAGGGACGTCTTCTACCACTAACGTCTTGCACCACTAGACCAGGGACGTCTTCTACCACTAACGTCTTGCACCACTAGACCAGGGACGTCTTCTACCACTAACGTCTTGCACCACTGGACCAGGGACGCCTTGCACCACTGGACCAGGGACGCCTTGCACCACTAGACCAGGGACGCCTTCTACCACTAGACCAGGGACGCCTTCTACCACTAGACCAGGGACGCCTTCTACCACTAGACCAGGGACGCCTTCTACCACTAGACCAGGGACGCCTTCTACCACTAGACCAGGGACGTCTTCTACCACTAACGTCTTCTACCACTAACGCCTTCTACCACTAACGTCTTGCACCACTAGACCAGGGACGTCTTCTACCACTAACGTCTTCTACCACTAACGTCTTGCACCACTAGACCAGGGACGTCTTCTACCACTAACGTCTTGCACCACTAGACCAGGGACGTCTTCTACCACTAACGCCTTGCACCACTAGACCAGGGATGCCTTCTACCACTAACGTCTTCTACCACTAGACCAGGGACGCCTTCTACCACTGGACCAGGTACGCCTTCTACCACTAGACCAGGGATGCCTTCTACCACTAACGTCTTCTACCACTAGACCAGGGACGCCTTCTACCACTAGACCAGGGACGTCTTCTACCACTAACGTCTTCTACCACTAACGTCTTGCACCACTAGACCAGGGACGTCTTCTACCACTAACGTCTTGCACCACTAGACCAGGGACGTCTTCTACCACTAACGCCTTCTACCACTAACGTCTTGCACCACTAGACCAGGGACGTCTTCTACCACTAACGTCTTGCACCACTAGACCAGGGACGTCTTCTACCACTAACGTCTTGCACCACTAGACCAGGGACGTCTTCTACCACTAACGCCTTGCACCACTGGACCAGGGACGCCTTGCACCACTGGACGCCTTGCACCACTAGACCAGGGACGCCTTCTACCACTGGACCAGGGACGCCTTCTACCACTAGACCAGGGATGCCTTCTACCACTAACGTCTTCTACCACTAGACCAGGGACGCCTTCTACCACTAGACCAGGGACACCTTCTACCACTAACCTCTTCTACCACTAACGTTTTCTAACGTTTTGAGCCACAACCAATTGTGTATTCTACTATTCTACCTCTCAACAGTAAGTTGAGACCCCGACTGAGTTCCCCTGACAGAAATCTAATGATAACAACAACAATTTAAATTGGTACGTGGGCCTACAAAAGGAGGGGAACTTCCATTAGTCTCGTTACCTCTCTGAAAGCAGCTCTTCTTTGGGGTGTCGTCGCGAGCGCCAGACACCCCCACTAAGCTCTTCTTAACAGGCCCATCCACCTCGAACCCCCCAAGAGTGTGGGACATTAGGCACAGCTCTGAGGAACAAGAGTGTGGGACATTAGGCACAGCTCTGAGGAACAAGAGTGTGGGACATTAGGCACAGCTCTGAGGAACAAGAGTGTGGGACATTAGGCACAGCTCTGAGGAACAAGAGTGTGGGACATTAGGCACAGGTCTGAGGAACAAGAGTGTGGGACATTAGGCACAGCTCTGAGGAACAAGAGTGTGGGACATTAGGCACAGCTCTGAGGAACAAGAGTGTGGGACATTAGGCACAGCTCTGAGGAACAAGAGTGTGGGACATTAGGCACAGCTCTAAGGAACAAGAGTGTGGGACATTAGGCACAGGTCTGAGGAACAAGAGTGTGGGACATTAGGCACAGCTCTGAGGAACAAGAGTGTGGGACATTAGGCACAGCTCTAAGGAACAAGAGTGTGGGACATTAGGCACAGCTCTGAGGAACAAGAGTGTGGGACATTAGGCACAGCTCTGAGGACAAGACAAGGATACAGTAGTATGAACCTATTAATACAGACACGCATTCAAATACATTGGACATACTGAACATTAACAGAGACCATGCACTTGATAAGGCTTTGTAATATACAACCTACATGGTCTGATGATGGGTCCAGGTGAGGGTTGACAGTTTAAAACGTGTGTTGTTGCCTGAGAAACAGGAAAATAAAGGCTCCCTCACCATAGTGTCCGTTGAGTTTGATCTCCAGCTCTATAATGCCGTAAGCGATGACGGTGTGGGCAGGAATCTCCAGAGACACGTTGCTGTCTTTGTGCAGGCTGCTGTTCTCCTTTACAGACACCTGTGGAAAGTGGTACTTCAGTCATCTTTGGGGGGTGTCTGTACTTTACTATTCATATTGTTGACAACTTTTACTTTCACTTCACTACATTCCTGAAGAAAATAAGGTACTTTTTACTCCGTACATTTTCCCTGACACTCAAAAGTACTCGCTACATTTTGAATGGTCCAATTCACACACTTATCAAGAGAACATCCCTGGTCATCCCTACTGCCTCTGATCTGACACACTCAATAAAACACCAACGCTTCATTTGTAAATTATTGTGTTGGAGTGTGCCCCTGGCTATCCGTAAATTAAATTAAAAAAGAAAATGGAACCATCTGGTTTGCTTAATATAAGGAATTTGAAATTATTGATACTTTTACTACTTAAGTATATTTTAGCAATTACTTTTGATACTTAAGTATATTTAAAACCAAATACTTTTAGACTTTTACTTAAGTAGTATTTTACTGGGTGACTTTCACTTGAGTCATTTTCCTTCAAACCAGTCAAGGGAAGTGAACAAGTGGACATGACGACATAGAATGACTGATCTACTGTAGTAGTCTATGTAGTAGTCATTCATATGACTGATCTACTGTAGTAGTCTATGTAGTAGTCATTCATATGACTGATCTACTGTAGTAGTCTATGTAGTAGCCATTCATATGACTGATCTACTGTAGTAGTCTATGTAGCCTCTAGCACACATAGGCCTGTCTGCAGTGTTGTCATAGGTCCAATCCAGCCTGCAGCCTCCAGCACACATACGCCTGTCTGCAGCGTTGTCATAGGTCCATCCAGCCTGCAGCCTCCAGCACACATAGGCCTGTGCAGTGTTGTCATAGGTCCAATCCAGCCTGCAGCCTCCAGCACACATACGCCTGTCTGCAGCGTTGTCATAGGTCCATCCAGCCTGCAGCCTCCAGCACACATAGGCCTGTCTGCAGTGTTGTCATAGGTCCAATCCAGCCTGCAGCCTCCAGCACACATAGGCCTGTCTGCAGTGTTGTCATAGGTCCAATCCAGCCTGCAGCACACATAGGCCTGTCTGCAGTGTGGTCATAGGTCCAATCCAGCCTGCAGCTTCCAGCACACATAGGCCTGTCTGCAGTGTTGTCATAGGTCCAATCCAGCCTGCAGCTTCCAGCACACATAGGCCTGTCTGCAGTGTTGTCATAGGTCCAATCCAGCCTGCAGCACACATAGGCCTGTCTGCAGTGTTGTCATAGGTCCAATCCAGCCTGCAGCTTCCAGCACACATAGGCCTGTCTGCAGTGTTGTCATAGGTCCAATCCAGCCCGCTGCCCTTGGAGTCAACCTCTTCCCTATTTTCCCTGCTTAAAGATTCATTCATCATACAGGGTAAACTACATGGCTAACTTCAACTCTTGTAATATATAATATCCCAGCCTAACAAATAGAGATGATTAATGTAACAAATCCTACAACGCTCTTCATCTCTCTCCATCTACCTGGGTGCTCTTGGGCCCACAGAAGCTCAGCAGCTCCCCTAACTGCCCCCCCTGCTGGACCTCCTCTATGACCGAACACGGCTGGGTCGTCACAATCCTCTCCTTCACCACCGCAAACACCTCCCTGGACTTCTCACGGGTCTGCTGGATCAGACAGTGGGACATGTCCAAAAGCCTGCAGGAGAGACAAATAAATCAGAGAATTGTCCTTTGATGAGGGCAAAGATGATTCAAGTTATGTTTCTTGGATGATTATAAAGTAGCTTGGAGAAATTCAGTCTGTTTGTGACAACATGCCACTCCTCATTGTGCCAAACATGACAAGCAGTGGCAAGGAGTAGAATGGTGTGGGGTGGGGGCTGTGCTTTGGCAAAGTGGGTGGGGTTATATCCTGCCTGTTTGGCCCTGTCCGTGGGTATCATCGGATGGGGCCACAGTGTCTCCTGACCCCTCCTGTCTCAGCCTCCAGTATTTATGCTGCAGTAGTTTGTGTCGGGGGGCTAGGGTCAGTCTGTTATATCTGGAGTACTTCTCCTGTCTTATCTGGTGTCCTGTGTGAATTTAAGTATGCTCTCTCTAATTCTCTCTCTCAGATGACCTGAGCCCTAGGACCATGCCCCAGGACTACCTGGCCTGATGACTCCTTGTTGTCCCCAGTCCACCTGGCCGTGCTGCTGCTCCAGTTTCAACTGTTCTGCCTGCGGCTATGGAACCCTGACCTGTTCACTGTGATTACTATTATTTGACCATGCTGGTCATTTATGAACATTTGAACATCTTGGCCATGTTCTGTTATAATCTCCACCCGGCACAGCCAGAAGAGGACTGGCCACCCCTCATAGCCTGGTTCCTCTCTAGGTGTCTTCCTAGGTTTTGGCCTTTCTAGGGAGTTTTTCCTAGCCACCATGCTTCTACACCTGCATTGCTTGCGGTTTGGGGTTTTATGCCAGGTTTCTTTCTGTACAGCACTTTGAGATATCAGCTGATGTAAGAAGGGCTATATAAATCAATTTGAATGTTAGCACAGACAGACTGGATTTCTCCAGGCTACGCATAAAGCAGTGTTCAGCTTCATTAATACATTTACTGGTATTATAAATCTATTTTTATTTTTTAACTATAGCATACATATGGTGTTGGGCAGTCAGAATACAGTCCGCCCATATGGTATTGGTAGTCAGAATATAGTCCGCCCATATGGTGTTGGGTAGTTAGAATACAGTCCGCCCATATGGTGTTGGGTAGTTAGAATACAGTCAGCGCATATGGTAGAATATAGTCACTGCATACAGTTTGCAAAGAAGAAACACTGATCATGAGGAAAGATGCTGTGATATACAGGGCATTCGGAAAGTATTCAGACCCCTTGACTTTTTCCACATTTCGTTACAGCCTTATTCTAAAATTGGTTAAATAGTTTTTTCCCCTCGTAAATCTACATATAATACCCCAGAATGACAAAGCAAAAAGTTTTTTTTCAATAAAAAATGTATAAAACATAAACTTAAAAATGCACAGTTATAAAGGTAATCAGACCCATTACTCAGTACTTTGTTGAAGCACTTTTGGCAGAGATTACAGCCTAGAGTCTTCTTGGGTATGACGCTACAAGCCTGGCACACCTGTATTTGTTGTGTTTACTAGTCTCCCAGTCCCTGCTACTGAAAAACATCCCCACAACATGATGCTGCCACCTCCATGCTTCACTGTAGGGATGGTACCTGGTTTATTCCAGACGTGACGCTTGGTATTCAGGCCAAAGAGTAAAATCTTGGTTGTAGTATCATACCCAAGACTCTAGGCTGCAATCGCTGCCAAAGGTGCTTCAACAAAGTACTGAGTAAAGGGTCTGAATACTTATGTAAATATAATATTTGTGTTTAAAAAAATGTTTTTATTAGCAAACAAAATTAAAAAGCTGTTTTTGATTTGTCATTATGGGATATTGTGTGTAGAAGTTTGCTGCTTCAGTGTCTTCAGATATTTTTGTCAGATATTACTATGGAATACTGAAGTATAATTACAAGCATTTCATAAGTGTCAAAGGCTTTTATTGACAATTACTTATTATTTGCAGTGTTGACCCTTCTTTTTCAAGACCTCTGCAATCTGCCCTGGCATGCTGTCAATTAACTTCTGGGCCACACTGATGGCAGCCCATTCTTGCGTAATCAATGCTTGGAGTTTGTCAGAATTTGAGGATTAACCACAAGTTCTCAATGGGATTAAGGTCTGGGGAGTTTCCTGGCCATGGACCAAAAATATAAAGGTTTTGTTCCCCGAGCCACTTAGTTATTATGGCAAGGTGCTCCATCATGCTGGAAAAGGCATTGTTCGTCACCAAACTGTTCCTGGATGGTTGGGAGAAGTTGCTCTCGGAGGATGTGTTGGTACCATTCTTTATTCATGGCTGTGTTCTTAGGCAAAATTGTGAGTGAGCCCAGTCCCTTGGCTGAGAGGCAACCCCACACATGAATGGTCTCAGGATGCTTTACTGTTGGCATGACAACAGGACTGATGGTAGCGCTCACCTTGTCTTCTCCGGACAAGCTTTTTTTTCGGATGCCCCAAACAATCGGAAAGGGGATTCATCAGAGAAAGTGACTTTACCCCAGTCCTCAGCAGTCCAATCTCTGTACCTTTTGCAGAATATCAGTCTATCCCTGATGTTTTTCCTGGAGAGAAGTGGCTTCTTTGCAGTCCTTCTTGACACCAGGCCATCCTCCAAAAATCTTCTCCTCACCATGCGTGCAGATGCACACGTGCCTGTTGCCATTCCTGATCAAGCTCTGTACTGGTGGTGCCCCGATCCCGCAGCTGAATCAACTTTAGGAGACGGTCCTGGCGCTTGCTGGAATTGTCTTGGGCGCCCTGAAGCCTCCTTCACAACAATTGAACCGCTCTCATTGAAGTTCTTGATGATCCGATAAATGGTTGATTTTGGTGCAATCTTACTGGCAGCAATATCCTTGCCTGTGAAGCCCTTTTTGTGCAAAACAATGATGACGGCACGTGTCTCCTTGCAGGTAACCACAGCTGACAGAGGAAGAACAATGATTCCAAGCACCACCCTCCTTTTGAAGCTTCCAGTCTGTTATTCGAACTCAATCAGCATGACAGAGATCTCCAGCCTTGTCCTCGTCAACACTCACACCTGTGTGAACGAGAGAATCACTGACATGATGTCAACTGGTCCTTTTGTGGCAGGGCTGAAATGCAGTGGAAATGTTTTTTGGGGATTCAGTTAATTTACACGGCAAAGAGGGACTTTGCAAATAATTGCAATTCATCTGATCTCTCTTCAGAACATTCTGGAGTATATGCAAATTGCCATTATACAAACTGAGGCAGCAAACTTTGAAAATTAATATTTGTGTCATTCTCAAAACATTTGGCCACGACTATATATAAGGAATAGGGTGCTATTTGAGATTCAGCCTGTGTGTTTTCCTTTCACTAACCACTGACTCTACTGTAGGAAGAGGTGAACTGAGTGTAACCTGGGGTTACTGTAGGTACAGGTGAACTGAGTGTAACCTGGGGTTACTGTAGGTACAGGTGAACTGAATGTAACCTGGGGTTACTGTACGTACAGGTGAACTGAGTGTAACCTGGGGTTACTGTAGGTACAGGTGAACTGAGTGTAACCTGGGGTTACTGTAGGTACAGGTGAACTGAGTGTAACCTGGGGTTACTGTAGGTACAGGTGAACTGAGTGTAACCTGGGGTTACTGTAGGTACAGGTGAACTGAGTGTAACCTGGGGTTACTGTAGGTACAGGTGAACTGAGTGTAACCTGGGGTTACTGTAGGCACAGGTGAACTGAGTGTAACCTGGGGTTACTGTATGTACAGGTGAACTAAGTGTAACCTGGGGCTACTGTATGTACAGGTGAACTGAGTGTAACCTGGGGTTACTGTAGGTACATATTAGAGAGAGAGAGAGAGGAACTCACTTGTCTTTGGAGTCGCGCAGCAACTTCTGTACATCCACCTCCTCTTTCTTCAGGCTGCCGAAGGACGACTGGAGTTTAGATGTGTCTTTCCCCTCCACTTTAAGGTTTATAGCAACCAAATTCGACTCAAAGTTTCCTGATTTGTTGTCACCAAATGTCCCTTGGTACTTTAGGAAATCAGTCTTGACCACAACTGTAGGAGAGGGAAGCAAAAATGTTTTTTTTAATTCTTCTAGCTCTGTCAAATTGGTTTTTGATCATAGTTTTATCTTAAATCTACATAAATCTACTTAAATCTAACTCGGCCACTCAGTGACATTCACTGTCTTTTTGGTAAGCAACTCCAGTGTTTATTTGGCCTTGTGTTTTAGGTTAGTGTCCTGCTAAAATTTGAATCTGCCTGTGCTTAGCTCCATTCCGTGTATTTTTTATCCTGAAAAACTCCCCAGTCCTTAACGATTACAAACATACCCATAACATGTTGCAGCCACCACTATGCTGGAAAATATGGAGAGTGGTATTCAGTAATGTGTTGGATTGGATTTGCCCCAAACATAACAATTTGTATTCAGGACAAAAATTGTATTGCTGTACATTTTTTGCAGTATTACTTTAGTGGCTTGTTGCATACACACTTCCTTCTTCTCACTCTGTCAATTAGGCTTAAAGTCATCATTGGCCTCATGGTGAAATCCCTGAGCAGTTTTCTTCCTCTCTGGCAACTGAGTTAGGAAGGGTGCCTGTATCTTTATAGCGACTGGGTGAATTGATACACCATCCAAAGTGTAATTAATAACTTCACCATGCTCAAAGGGATATTCAATGTCTGCTTTTTTTTACCCATCTACCAATAGGTGCAAAAACCTCCCTGGTCTTTGTGGTTGAATCTGTGTTTGAAATGCACTACTCAACTGAGGGACCTAACAGATAAACATAATTCCACTGTGACATTATGGGGTATTGTGTTCAGGCCATTATGGGGTATTGTGTTCAGGCCATTATGGGGTATTGTGTTTAGGCCATTATGGGGTATTGTGTTCAGACCATTATGGGGTATTGTGTTCAGGACATTATGGGGTATTGTGTTTAGGCCATTATGGGGTATTGTGTTTAGGCCATTATGGGGTATTGTGTTCAGACCATTATGGGGTATTGTGTTCAGGCCATTATGGGGTATTGTGTTTAGGCCATTGTGGGGCATTGTGTTTAGGCCATTGTGGGGTATTGTGTTTAGGCCATTATGGGGTATTGTGTTTAGGCCATTATGGGGTATTGTGTTTAGGCCATTATGGGGTATTGTGTTTAGGCCAGTGACAAAACAAATCTAAATGTAATCCATTTTAAATTCCGTCTGTAACACAACAAAATGTTGAAAAAGTCAGGGGGTGTGAATACTTCTGAAGTCACTGTATGTATCATTATGTATCATGATAGGATCCTCTTCATAATCTTTCCAGTAACATGGATAACAGAATCGACGCTCAAATCTTTCACAAGGAACACATTCACACAGTATCACACTTAGGGAGAGCGGAGCCTATACCTGCAAACAAACAGGTAGCAAGTACAGGTGTGCAGCCTATCATTTCAACTGAGGGGCTGATCTTGTGTTTACCTGGGGTTAAGGGTGTGTCTCCAGTCAGCACATCACTGAGGGTAAAATCAGTGGGCAGGTACTTGGGTTTCTGCCAAATCCAAAAACGCTTGCGTTTCACAACCAGTGAGAGAGGGACCAGTTTGTCTGAGTCAATCAGACTGGACACAGGGATCAAGCTGCCATCATCATCAATCTCCTCCACAAAGTTTCTTGTAGCCGTGGAAAACATCTTCAATGGGAGACAGACACAGAAATGGTCGAGGATGATGTCTCTGTTTGCAACTGATAACAAACACGACAAGAACACAAGATTAATAATACGATAATATTCACATTGAAAAAGTTCCCATTAATTTACTATCTAAAAAAATAAAACGTTAAAGCCATGAGCTATGAGCCATATGAGTAGCAGACTGGATACGCTAAGAAATCAGACTTTACACAGAGTCAATACTGTGGTTGTTATTCGTAAACGTTCATAGACGTCTATCTATGCGTTCATAATTCACGACTCAATATGTTCAAAATTGAAACTACTGCTACCTACAAGAGCAATATGTTTTACCGTTTATCCTGGCTATGTCCTAGCCGAACGCGAAAGACCGTTCCAGGTTAGAGTTACCGGTTTAGATAAAGGTAGATATTTCTGTCCCAACAGCGGAATAAGTACGGTGATAACAAAGAGTTTCGCTCCACCCCTTTCTCCAGCCACGTGCACTGGGAGTGTTTTGGGGGAACCCCCTCACGTTTGGCTCTATCTCTCTGTGCTTCCATCTCCACCTCCTGTCCAGGGCACCACCAGCTGCACAGTGAAACCAAACATGTTCTCATTGTTCTATCTGTGGTAAAACATTACAAAATAATGTAGCCATGATGATAATATTTTATTACATGTAACGGAACTTTCAATGCATAGATAGACAAGCTTGGCTCCACGAAGACACCTATGATACATATTAAAGTATAAGTTAATTATGCCCCATCAAGAGCCCCCTTATTTACATAAGTATTCAGACCCTTTTGCTATGAGACTAGAAATTGAGCTCAGGTGCATCCTGTTTCAATTGCTTGTCCTTGATATGTTTCTACAACTTGATTGGAGTCCACCTGTAGTATATTCAATTGATTGGACATGATTTGGAAAGGCACAAACCTGTCTATATAAGGTCCCACAGTTGACAGTGCATGTCAGAGAAAAAACCAAGCCATGAGGCCGAAGGAATTGGCTTTAGAGCTCCGAGACTCTGACAGAGCTCCAGAGTTCCTCTGTGGAGATGTGAGAATCTTCCAGAAGGACATCCATCTCTGCAGCATTCCCCCAAACAGGCCTTTATGGTAGAGTTTCCAGATGGTAGCCACTCCTCAGTAAAAGGTACATGACAGCCTGCTTGGAATTGCCAAAATGCACCTAAAGGACTCTCAGACCATGAGAAACAAGAAACCAAGATTGAACTCTTTGGCCTGAATGCCAAGCGTCACTTCTGGAGGAAACTTGGCACCATCCCTACGGTGAAGCATGGTGGTGTCAGTATCATGATGTGGGGATGTTTTTCAGTGGCAGGGACTGGGAGACTAGTCAGGATTGAGGGAAAGATGAACAGAGCAAAGTACAGAGAGATCCTTGATGAAAACCTGCTCCAGAGTGCTTGGGACCTCAGACTGGGACGATGGTTCACTTTCCAACAGGACAACAACCCTAAGCACACAGCCAAGACAACGCATGAGTGGCTTCGGGTCAAGTCTCTGAATGTCCTTGAGTGGCCCTGCGAGAGCCTAGACTTGAACCCGATCGAACATCTCTGGAGAGACCTGAAAATAGCTGTGCAGCGACGCTCCCCATACAACCTGACAGAGCTTGAGAGGATCTGCAGAGAACAATGGGAGAAACTCCTCAAATACAGGTCTGCCAAGCTTGTAGCATCATACCCAAGAAGACTGAAGGCTGTAATCGCTGCCAAAGGTGCTTCCACAAAGTACTGAGTAAAGGGTCTGAATACTTACAGTTGAAGTCGGAAGAACATACACTTAGGTTGGAGTCATTAAAACTTGTTTTTCAGGCCTCCCGGGTGGCGCAGTGGTTAAGGGCGCTGTACTGCAGCGCCAGCTGTGCCATCAGAGTCCCTGGGTTCGCGCTCAGGCTCTGTCGTAACCGGCCGCGACCGGGAGGTCCTAGTGTCGTCCGGGTTAGGGAGGGCTTGGTCGGTAGGGGTGTCCTTGTCTCATCGCGCACCAGCGACTCCTGTGGCTGGCCGGGCGCAGTGCGCGCTAACCAAGGTGGCCAGGTGCACGGTGTTTCCTCCGACACATTGGTGCGGCTGGCTTCCGGGTTGGATGCGCGCTGTGTTAAGAAGCAGTGCGGCTTGGTTGGGTTGTGTATCGGAGGACGCATGACTTTCAACCTTCGTCTCTCCCGAGCCTGTACGGGAGTTGTAGCGATGAGACAAGATAGTAGCTACTACAACAATTGGACACCACGAAATTGGGGAGAAAAAGGGGTAAAAAAAAAACAAAAAAACTTGTTTTTCAACCACTCCACAAATTTCTTGTTAACTATAGTTTTGGCAAGTCAGATAGGACATCTACTTTGTGCATTACACAAGTCATTTTTCAAACAATTGTTAACAGAGATTATTTCACTTATAATTCACTGTATCACAATTCCAGTGGGTGAGAAGTTTACATACACTAAGTTGACTGTGCCTTTAAACAGCTTGGAAAATTCCAGAAAATGATGTCATGGCTTTAGAAGCTTCTGATAGGCTAATTGACATAATTTGAGTACATTTGAGGTGTACCTGTGGATGTATTTCAAGGCCTACCTTCAAACCCAGTGCCTCTTTGCTTGACATCATGGGGAAAATCAAAAGAAATCAGCCAAGACCTCAGGAAAAAAATTGTAGACCTCCACAAGTCTGGTTCATCCTTGGGAGCAATTTCAAAACGCCTGAAGGTACCACGTTCATCTGTACAAAAAATAGTACGTAAGTATAAACACCATGGGACCACGCAGCCGACATACCACTCAGGAAGGAGACGCGTTCTGTCTCCTAGAGATGAACATACTTTGGTGTGAAAAGTGCAGATCGATCCCAGAACAACAGCAAAGGACCTTGTGAAGATGCTGGAGGAAACAGGTACAAAAGTATCTATATCCACAGTGAAACGAGTCCTATATTGACACAACCTAAAAGGCCGCTCAGCAAGGAAGAAGCCACTGCTCCAAAACCGCCATAAAAATGCCAGACTACGGTTTGCAGCTGCACATGGGGACAAAGATCGTACTTTTTGGAGAAATGTCCTCTGGTCTGATGAAACAAAAATAGAACTGTTTGGCCATTATGACCATCATTATGTTTGGAGGAAAAAGGGGGAGGCTTGCAAGCCGAAGAACACCATCCCAACCGTGGGGGTGCTTTGCTGCAAGAGGGACTGGTGCACTTCACAAAATAGTTGGCATCATGAGGAAGGAAAATGGTGTGGATATATTGAAGCAACATCTCAAGACATCAGTCAGGAAGTTAAAGCTTGGTTGCAAATGGGTCTTCCAAATGGACAATGACCACAAGTATACTTCCAAAGTTGTGGCAAAATGGCTTAAGGACAACAAACTCAACGTATTGGAGTGGCCATCACAAAGCTCTGACCTCAATCCTATAGAGAATTTGTGGGTAGAACTGAAAAAGCATGTGCGAGCAAGGAGGCCTACAAACCTGACTCAGTTACACCAGCTCTGTCAGGAGGAATGGGCCAAAATTCACCCAACTTATTGTGGAAAGCTTGTGCAAGTCTGCCTGAAATGTTTGGCAATGTTAAAGGCAATGCTACCAAATACTAATTGAGTGTATGTAAACTTCTAACCCACTGGGAATGTGATGAAAGAAATACAAGCTGAAATAAATAATTCTCTGACATTTCACATTCTTAAAATAAAGTGGTGATCCTAACTGACCTAAGACGGGGAATTTTTGCTAGGATTAAATGTCAGAAATTGTGAAAAACTGAGTTTAAATGTATTTGGCTAAGGTGTATGTAAACTTCCGACTTCAACTGAATGTAAATGTAATATTTCCGTTTTTTATCAATTTGCTAAAAAATTGTCTAAACTTATTTTTGCTTTGTTATTTTGGAATAATGTTTGTAGATTGATGAGGTGAAAAAACTATTTCATCAATTTTAGAATAAGGCAGTAACATGACAAAAAGTGGAATGCATTGTATACACAATTCATGCCTCAGTTGCCTCAAGGGTTGAAAATCAATCTTGTCCTGTCTCCTCCCTTTCATCTACACTGATTGAAGTCGATTTAACAAGTCACATCAATAATTGATCATAGCTTTCACCCGGATTCACCTGGTCAGTCTATATGTCGTGGAAAGAGCAGGTGTTCTTAATGTTTTGTACACTCAGTGTATGTTGGATTTATTCTTCTGTGGAGTGCCAATATGGGTGATTGATGGCTTCAAAGCCTTTCATTGGCCAATACATAGCATCAGCAATCCAAGGTTTATATACATCATTGGTTGTCATGCACAGCCTAAAGCTAACAAACATCCTGATACAGCCGTGCTAGTCTAGAAGATAAACTAAAGGCTATAATTATGCTATTTGTAGCATATACCCAATGTTGCTAGTCTAGGAGATGAACCAAAAGCTAGAACTATGCTATTTGTAGCCTGACTGCATGTGTGTAATTTAATGTGAAAAGTCTATATCTGCTGTATAATGACAGTCAGCTCACCTCTCAATCTTTTGATCTCTTAGAATTAGAAAAACATACATTAGGAGCACATCGTCGACGACATCATGAAAAAAACTTTACAAAGTACACAAGTGTAGATTCTAGTTTTTTTATTTTACCTTTATTTAACTAGGCAAGTCATTTAAGAACAAATTCTTATTTCAATGACGGCTTAGGAACAGTGACTGCCTGTTCAGGGCAGAACGACAGATTTGTACCTTGTCAGCTCGGGGATATGAACTTGCAACCTTTCGGTTACTAGTCCAACGCTCTAACCACTAGGCTACCCTGCCGCCCTGTTAACAGTAACGAGGCTATGTACAGGGTGTACCGGTACCTAGTCAATGGTTTTTCTGCCATTCATTTTATTAAAAAAATCTAATTAATTACTTTTGATGTTGACATACCTTGGCTGTGGCGGATTGAAGATTTTGTATATGGGTCTTTCTATAAATATTGCGACCAGTGTGTGACATTGGGATCAACATTTCTAAATGTTTTAAAACAAAAATAAAAATGATTTTTATGCAGTTCCACCTTTAGAGGAATAAAAGGGAACACATGCTAACTGAGCCTTAACTCCACCTATACAACAACATAGGACATCCTTTAAGCAGGGTTCATACAGACATTCAAAAGTCAAATTCAAGGACATAATTGTAATTTTGAAGGACCTTAATGTTATATAATCATGTATATAATTGTACATATAGGGCCTAAAAAGTAGCCCATTACCACTTTAAGAATAATGTATTTTTTAGGCCTTGCCAATGCAATGGGGGTAGAAACTCAAACTATGGGTGTAGAAACTCAAACTATGGGTGTAGAAACTCAAACTATGGGTGTAGAAACTCAAACTATGGGTGTAGAAACTCAAACTATGGGTGTAGAAACTCAAACTATGGGTGTAGAAACTCAAACTATGGGTGTAGAAACTCAAACTATGGGTGTAGAAACTCAAACTATGGGTGTAGAAACTCAAACTATGGGTGTAGAAACTCAAACTATGGGTGTAGAAACTCAAACTATGGGTGTAGAAACTCAAACTATGGGGGTAGTAACTCAAACTATGGGTGTAGAAACTCAAACTATGGGGGTAGAAACTCAAACTATGGGGGTAGAAACTCAAACTATGGGTGTAGAAACTCAAACTATGGGTGTAGAAACTCAAACTATGGGTGTAGAAACTCAAACTATGGGGGTAGAAACTCAAACTATGGGTGTAGAAACTCAAACTATGGGGGTAGAAACTCAAACTATGGGGGTAGTAACTCAAACTATGGGGGCATTTGGAATGCATTATCTGTTTCGTTGTTGTTGTTGTTTTTGTGAAAGATATTTGATTGTATTATTTATGTTAGTCTATGTCTGAATAGATTATGAAAATCATCATGTCATGGATGTGGCTGTTACAGATAGGTGTTCTGTGGCATAATAGAGTCCATGGTCACGGTGAACTTTCCCTCAGCTGTCAAGGAGAGTGACATTGTGGACCACAGTGGGACATTTTGTGACAGCGGAGAAGCCAGCGTAGACATGGGGACACAATTGGTGGCAGAAGCAGTGTATTAAAACTTTAAGTCTGGGACTGAACACGTCTTCCACACTCGAGTCGTCCTTTGAAGAAAGAGGAAGTGATACTGAAGAAAGAGGAAGTGGAAGTAAAAGGGTTACTTAGCAAAGACAAGTAAGTTACCCTCTTATATATGTGGAAGAGGACGTAGCATCTTTATAAACACACACTATATGATCGGTGAAAGCTGCTGTGCTGGTTTAAAGTACCCAACTGAAAGCCGATGCCCAGAGTTACCCATGATGTTACACAGTGATTGAAGTCAATAATTGTCAGACTCAATAGGACCTGAAGGAAGAAACTGTGAAAAACTGTAAGTATTGAAGCTCTTGCAGGTTATGAAATACTACAATGAAATACTGCTCTTTCAGGTCATGTTTTGGATGCATATATGCATTGGATAGCTGTGCCATCATTGATATTAGAATGTTGGAAGTTTAGCCACACACAGAAGAAGGTGCTATCTAGAACCTAAAAGGGTTCTTCGGCTGTCTCCATAGGATAACCCTTTGAAGAACCCTTGTTTGTTTCAGGTAGAACCCTTTTGATTCCCAGTAGGACAGTTTTAGGGTTCCATGTAGAAGCCTTTCTACAGAAGGTTCTACATGGAACCCAAAATGGTTCTACCTGGAACTAAAAAAGGGTTCTATGGTGACAGCCTGAAGAACCCTTTTGGAATTTTCTTTCTAAGAGTGTAGATTTATGTGACTGGGTGTAGTCGCACATGCATAACCACAGATGTAGGCTGTCTAAAGTGGTAGGCTATACTTCTGTGGTTAGCACAAAGCCTTAGTGTCAAGTCTGTGAGTTCACTAGTAACGGAAGTTGGACTGATATTTTCAACCACTCATTTGGTAGATAAGCCTAATTCAAAGGCGTTATCTTGCATCTTATCTAATCAGTATCTGTTCATTGCTTATTTGAATCAAGATCAAACTATTTTCAACTCTCAAAGTAAAGGGTAATAAGTGTGGTTATATTGTATACCCTTTGTTGTCAGAGCATACATACAACTTTCATTACAAGTGAACGTTAGGTTGTTTGCTTTCTGTTGAATGTTAATAAAAAAAAAATCCTGACTTGAAATCCTAATTTAGGTGTCAGGTATTCAGCAAATTATCTATTAGGAACATTAGATTATGAGGTTAAAAAGTGGTGGCATTCTCCTTTAAGTTTGTACAGGGCTAATGTCAAGGCTCAGATTATAATGGGTCCCTCCTGCAGAGTTCTGGACATGTCCCATCCTGTGATCAAGCAGACCCGCGTAAATCCCAGAGCAGTGTTAGGCATCTTGACGGAGAGGATTATGACATCACTACCTTGCTTGGTCACAAAAAATGTTCAGAAGCAGTAACTTGGCATGTACCAAGAACCTAAACACGGATGACAAGCCATTTCCCTGAACCCTGCATTTTAGACATTCTAGTATGTAATTCTTAATAACAAACTGTATCTTTACAATTTATCAATGTCAAAAGGACCCAGAGGAAGAATACTAAAGCTGATTTTTGCGATATAAAAAGGAAGTCGAAAAATCTACAGCATGCTGTGGATTGCCTTGAATGATACACAACCAATGTTTTTGACTGAAATGATATCCTGTTTGTGTTTATATCCTGTTTCCTGTCATGTCAAAAGCAATGCTACTCTGTTCTGATCCACTCTTTTCCCAGGGAAATTGAGCCTTGTGTTTGCATTGTTGAGTGTCTTGACAACTGTGAAATGTATTTAGAATGCTCTTCTGAAGCTGTTGTATTGAGTGTTCATGTGTTCATCCTAGTTTTGTTTCTTAGACATCTTTGTCATTTGTGTCTTTGTCATCTGCTGCAGCCAGAAACACGATCCATCATCATCTCGCAGATGTTTGCCAAAGCCACAAAAGCCTTTGTGAAGGACACAGATCATGAGGGACACCTGATCCCTGTGTCCAGTCTGAATGACACAGACAAACTGAATCTCCGATCACTCATTGTCAAGACCAGGCACAGATGCTTCTGGCAGGAAGCCAAATACCAGTCCCCTGGCTTTACCCTCGGTGATGTTCTGGAGCCTGGAGAGCCTGGAAACACACCTTTAAGCCCAAGTAAGCACCAGAGCATCCCGCTAGTGACAAATAACTATGGGTTGTTGTTGTTCTAAAATATCTGACCATTGATTTAAATATTTATCCTACTCTTGTTTTTCTGAGCAGAATAGGAAAATGATAATGTCATGGATGTGTCTGTTATAGATATGTGATGGATGTGTCTGTTATAGATATGTGATGGATGTGTCTGTTATAGATATGTGATGGATGTGTCTGTTATAGATATGTGATGGATGTGTCTGTTATAGATATGTGATGGATGTGTCTGTTATAGATATGTCATGGATGTGTCTGTTATAGATATGTGCTGTGGTATAATAGCATAGAGTCCTTTCAACTGTTGAACTTTCCCTCAGCTGTCAAGGAGTCTGACTTTGTGGACTACAGTGGGACATTTGGTGACAAGAAAGAAATGAAAGCAGATGGAAACGTGGAGGCAAAGTTGGCTGATTTCAACCTGACAGTGGGAGGGAAATGGTCCACCAAACAGAAGCTGTCCCTTGGCAGCCTGAACAAAGAGAAGGTTGATGTGAAGGACTTACACAACTACTCAAAAAACAGGTGGGTTACCCTATACTATACATATGTTCAATGCAGTCATAATACATCATAATACATCATAATACATCATAATACAGTCATAATACATCATAATACAGTCATAATACATCATAATACATCATAATACATCATAATACAGTCATAATACATCATAATACAGTCATTATACAGTCAGAATAGTCATACTACGTCGTAATATAGTCATATATCGTCTACTTCCGGCACCGACAGAGATGGCCGCCTCGCTTCGCGTTCCTAGGAAACTATGCAGTTTTTTGTTTTTTTACGTGTTATTTCTTACATTAGTACCCCAGGTCATCTTAGGTTTCATTACATACAGTCGAGAAGAACTACTGAATATAAGATCAGCGTCAACTCACCATCAGTACGACCAAGAATATGTTTTTCGCAACGCGGATCCTGTGTTCTGCCTTACAAACAGGACAACGGAGTGGATTCCATGCAGCGACCCAAAAAAACAACTCCGAAAAAGAGGGAAACGAGGCGGTCTTCTGGTCAGACTCCGGAGACGGGCACACCGTGCACCACTCCCTAGCATTCTTCTTGCCAATGTCCAGTCTCTTGACAACAAGGTTGATGAAATCCGAGCAAGGGTAGCATTCCAGAGGGACATCAGAGACTGTAACGTTCTTTGCTTCACGGAAACGTGGCTCACTGGAGAGACGCTATCCTTCTCCATGCATCGCGCAGACAGAAACAAACATCTTTCTGGTAAGAAGAGGGGCGGGGGCGTATGCCTTATGACTAACGTGACATGGTGTGATGAAAGAAACATACAGGAACTCAAATCCTTCTGTTCACCTGATTTAGAATTCCTCACAATCAAATGTAGACCGCATTATCTACCAAGAGAATTCTCTTCGATTATAATCACAGCCGTATATATCCCCCCCCCAAGCAGACACATCGATGGCTCTGAATGAACTTTATTTGACTCTTTGCAAACTGGAAACCATTTATCCGGAGGCTGCATTCATTGTAGCTGGGGATTTTAACAAGGCTAATCTGAAAACAAGACTCCCTAAATTTTATCAGCATATCGATTGCGCAACCAGGGGTGGAAAGACCTTGGATCATTGTTACTCTAACTTCCGCGACGCATATAAGGCCCTGCCCCGCCCCCCTTTCGGAAAAGCTGACCACGACTCCATTTTGTTGATCCCTGCCTACAGACAGAAACTAAAACAAGAGGCTCCCACGCTGAGGTCTGTCCAACGCTGGTCCGACCAAGCTGACTCCACACTCCAAGACTGCTTCCACCACGTGGACTGGGACTGTTTCGTATTGCGTCAGACAACAACATTGACGAATACGCTGATTCAGTGTGCGAGTTCATTAGAACGTGCGTTGAAGATGTCGTTCCCATAGCAACGATTAAAACATTCCCTAACCAGAAACCATGGATTGATGGCAGCATTCGCGTGAAACTGAAAGCGCAAACCACTGCTTTTAATCAGGGCAAGGTGTCTGGTAACATGACCGAATACAAACAGTGCAGCTATTCCCTCCGCAAGGCTATCAAACAAGCTAGGCGTCAGTACAGAGACAAAGTAGAATCTCAATTCAACGGCTCAGACACAAGAGGCATGTGGCAGGGTCTACAGTCAATCACGGACTACAGGAAGAAATCCAGCCCAGTCACGGACCAGGATGTCCTGCTCCCAGGCAGACTAAATAACTTTTTTGCCCGCTTTGAGGACAATACAGTGCCACTGACACGGCCTGCAACGAAAACATGCGGTCTCTCCTTCACTGCAGCCGAGGTGAGTAAGACTTTAAACGTGTTAACCCTCGCAAGGCTGCAGGCCCAGATGGCATCCCCAGCCTTGCCCTCAGAGCATGCGCAGACGAGCTGGCCGGTGTGTTTACGGACATATTCAATCAATCCCTATCCCAGTCTGCTGTTCCCACATGCTTCAAGAGGGCCACCATTGTTCCTGTTCCCAAGAAAGCTAAGGTAACTGAGCTAAACGACTACCGCCCCGTAGCACTCACTTCCGTCATCATGAAGTGCTTTGAGAGACTAGTCAAGGACCATATCACCTCCACCCTACCTGACACCCTAGACCCACTCCAATTTGCTTACCGCCCAAATAGGTCCACAGACGATGCAATCTCAACCACACTGCACACCGCCCTAACCCATCTGGACAAGAGGAATACCTATGTGAGAATGCTGTTCATTGACTACAGCTCGGCATTCAACACCATAGTACCCTCCAAGCTCGTCATCAAGCTCGAGACCCTGGGTCTCGACCCCGCCCTGTGCAACTGGGTACTGGACTTCCTGACGGGCCGCCCCCAGGTGGTGAGGGTAGGCAACAACATCTCCTCCCCGCTGATCCTCAACACTGCGGCCCCACAAGGGTGCGTTCTGAACCCTCTCCTGTACTCCCTGTTCACCCACGACTGCGTGGCCACGCACGCCTCCAACTCAATCATCAAGTTTGCGGACGACACAACAGTGGTAGGCTTGATTACCAACAACGACGAGACGGCCTACAGGGAGGAGGTGAGGGCCCTCGGAGTGTGGTGTCAGGAAAATAACCTCACACTCAACGTCAACAAAACTAAGGAGATGATTGTGGACTTCAGGAAACAGCAGAGGGAACACCCCCCTATCCACATCGACGGAACAGTAGTGGAGAGGGTAGCAAGTTTTAAGTTCCTCGGCATACACATCACAGACAAACTGAATTGGTCCACTCACACAGACAGCATTGTGAAGAAGGCGCAGCAGCGCCTCTTCAACCTCAGGAGGCTGAAGAAATTCGGCTTGTCACCAAAAGCACTCACAAACTTCTACAGATGCACAATCGAGAGCATCCTGGCGGGCTGTATCACCGCCTGGTACGGCAACTGCTCCGCCCTCAACCGTAAGGCTCTCCAGAGGGTAGTGAGGTCTGCACAACGCATCACCGGCGGCAAACTACCTGCCCTCCAGGACACCTACACCACCCGATGTCACAGGAAGGCCATAAAGATCATCAAGGACATCAACCACCCGAGCCATTGCCTGTTCACCCCGCTATCATCCAGAAGGCGAGGTCAGTACAGGTGCATCAAAGCTGGGACCGAGAGACTGAAAAACAGCTTCTATCTCAAGGCCATCAGACTGTTAAACAGCCACCACTAACATTGAGTGGCTGCTGCCAACACACTGACAATGACTCAACTCCAGCCACTTTAATAATGGGAATTGATGGGAAATGATGTAAATATATCACTAGCCACTTTAAACAATGCTACCTTATATAATGTTACTTACCCTACATTATTCATCTCATATGCATACGTATATACTGTACTCTATATCATCGACTGTATCCTTATGTAATACATGTATCACTAGCCACTTTAACAATGCCACTTTGTTTACATACTCATCTCATATGTATATACTGTACTCGATACCATCTACTGTATCTTGTCTGTGCTGCTCTGTACCATCACTCATTCATATATCCTTATGTACATATTCTTTACACTGTGTACAAGACAGTAGTTTTGGAATTGTTAGTTAGATTACTTGTTGGTTATTACTGCATTGTCGGAACTAGAAGCACAAGCATTTCGCTACACTCGCATTAACATCTGCTAACCATGTGTATGTGACAAATAAAATTTGATTTGATTTGATTTGATATAGTCATAATAGTCTCAATACAGTCATACACAGTCATAATACAGTCATAATAGTCACAATACAGTCGAATACAGTCATAATAGTCATATACAGTCATAATACAGCCATAATAGTCATAACACAGACATAATACTTCATAATACAGTCATACCAAGTAATAATACAGTCATACCAAGTAATAATACAGTCATAATAGTCATAAAACAGTCATAATACATCATAATACAGTCATATACAGTCATAATAGTGACAATACAGCCATATACAGTCATAATAGTCATAACACCGTCATAATACATCATAATACAGTCATAATACAATCATAATACAATCATAATACATCCTAATATAGTCATAATACAGTCATAATACATCATAATACAGTCATAATACAATCATAATACATCCTAATATAGTCATAATACAGTCATAATAGTCATAATACATCATAATACAGTCATAATACAGTCATAATACAGTCATAATACATCATAATACAGTCATAATACAGTCATAATAGTCATAATACATCATAATACAGTCATAATACAGTCATAATAGTCATAATACGTCATAATACAGTCATAATACAGTCATAATAGTCATAATACGTCATAATACAGTCATAATATAGTCATGTATATACAGTCATAATAGTCATAAAACAGTCATAATAGTCAAACTACGTCATAATACAGTCCTAATATAGTCATATATAGTCATACTACATCATAATACAGTCATAATATAGTCATGTATATACAGTCATAATAGTCATAAAAAGTCATAATACAGTCATAATAGTCATAAAACGTCATAATACAGTCATAATGTGGTCATATATAGTCATAATACAGTCATATTGCAGTCATATACAGTCATAATAGTCATACTACAGTCATAGTCACAATACAGTCATATGCAGTCATAAGTCATTATACAGTGATAATAGTCATAATACAGTCATTATACAGTCATAATAGTCATAATAGAGTCATAATAGTCATAATACAGTCATAATACAGTCAGTCATAAGTCACAATACAGTTATATACAGTCATAATACGTCATAATGCAGTCATAATACAGTCATACCAAGTCATATGCAGTCATATTGCAGTCATAATTGTCATACTACATTATAATACAGTCATAATATGGTCATAGATAGTCATAATAGTCATACTACAGTGATAATAGTCACAATACAGTAATAATACAGTCACAATACAGTCATATACAGTCACAATACAGTCATATACAGTCACAATACAGTCATATACAGTCACAATACAGGCATAATAGTCATACTACAGTGATAATAGTCACAATACAGTCATATACAGTCACAATACAGTCATATACAGTCACAATATAGTCATATACAGTCATAATACAGTCATATACAGTCACAATACAGTCATACAGTCATAATACAGTCATAATAGTCATAACACAGTCACAATACATCACAATACAGTCGAATACAGTCATAATAGCCATAAAACAGTCATATACAGTCATAATACAGTCATAATAGTCATAGCACAGTCATAATACATCATAATACAGTCATATACAGTCATAATAGTCATAATACAGTCATATCCAGTCATAATACATCCTAATATAGTCATAATACAGTCATACACAGTCATAATACATCCTAATATAGTCATGATACAGTCATACACAGTCATAATACATCCTAATATAGTCATAATACAGTCATACACAGTCATAATACATCCTAATATAGTCATAATATAGTCATAATAGTCACAATAGTCATAATACAGTGATAATAGTCATACTACAGTGATAATAGTCACAATACAGTCATATACAGTCACAATACAGTCATATACAGTCACAATACAGTCATATACAGTCATACTACAGTGATAATAGTCACAATACAGTCATATACAGTCACAATACAGTCATATACAGTCACAATACAGTCATATACAGTCATAATACAGTCATATACAGTCACAATACAGTCATACAGTCATAATACAGTCATAATAGTCATAACACAGTCACAATACATCACAATACAGTCAAATACAGTCATAATAGCCATAAAACAGTCATATACAGTCATAATACAGTCATAATAGTCATAGCACAGTCATAATACATCATAATACAGTCATATACAGTCATAATAGTCATAATACAGTCATATACAGTCATAATACAGTCATATACAGTCATAATACATCCTAATATAGTCATAATACAGTCATACACAGTCATAATACAGTCATATACAGTCATGATACAGTCATACACAGTCATAATACATCCTAATATAGTCATAATACAGTCATACACAGTCATAATACATCCTAATATAGTCATAATATAGTCATAATAGTCACAATAGTCATAATACAGTGATAATAGTCATACTACAGTGATAATAGTCACAATACAGTCATATACAGTCACAATACAGTCATATACAGTCACAATACAGTCATATACAGTCATACTACAGTGATAATAGTCACAATACAGTCATATACAGTCACAATACAGTCATATACAGTCACAATACAGTCATATACAGTCATAATACAGTCATATACAGTCACAATACAGTCATACAGTCATAATACAGTCATAATAGTCATAACACAGTCACAATACATCACAATACAGTCAAATACAGTCATAATAGCCATAAAACAGTCATATACAGTCATAATACAGTCATAATAGTCATAGCACAGTCATAATACATCATAATACAGTCATATACAGTCATAATAGTCATAATACAGTCATATACAGTCATAATACAGTCATATACAGTCATAATACATCCTAATATAGTCATAATACAGTCATACACAGTCATAATACAGTCATATACAGTCATGATACAGTCATACACAGTCATAATACATCCTAATATAGTCATAATACAGTCATACACAGTCATAATACATCCTAATATAGTCATAATATAGTCATAATAGTCACAATAGTCATAATACAGTGATAATAGTCATACTACAGTGATAATAGTCACAATACAGTCATAATACAGTCACAATACAGTCATATACAGTCACAATACAGTCATATAGTCATAATACAGTCATAATAGTCATAACACAGTCACAATACATCACAATACAGTCGAATACAGTCATAATAGCCATAAAACAGTCATATACAGTCATAATACAGTCATAATAGTCATAGCACAGTCATAATACATCATAATACAGTCATATACAGTCATAATAGTCATAATACAGTCATATACAGTCATATACAGTCATAATACATCCTAATATAGTCATAATACAGTCATACACAGTCATAATACATCCTAATATAGTCATAATATAGTCATAATAGTCACAATAGTCATAATACAGTCATAATACATCATAATACAGTCATATACAGTCATAATACAGTCATACCAAGTCATATTGCAGTCATATACAGTCATAAGTCATTATACAGTCATAATACAGTCATAATAGTCACAATACAGTCATATACAATCATAATAGACATAATACAGTCATAAGAGTCTTAATACAATAATTTTAATTCATATACAGTCATAATACAGTCATAATACATCATAATACAGCCATAATACAGTCATATACAGTCAGGATACAGTCATAACAATTTACCTTTAAAGTAGCTTTCCATTGTTTCCAGATTTCTATGAAATATGACCT
Organism: Oncorhynchus clarkii lewisi; assembly: GCF_045791955.1. Lineage (NCBI taxonomy): Eukaryota > Metazoa > Chordata > Actinopteri > Salmoniformes > Salmonidae > Oncorhynchus > Oncorhynchus clarkii. The sequence continues at coordinate 5,478,916 of NC_092148.1, forward strand.
AAAATGTGTCCCTACTGCAGAGTTCTGGACATGTCCCATCCTGTGATCAAGCAGACCCGTGCAAATCCCAGGGCAGTGTTAGGCGTCTTGATGGAGAGGATTATGACGTCACTACCTTGCCCGGTCACAAACAATGTCCTTAAGCATGGCAATGTAGGAGCCAACGTGAGCGCCTGTGTGTTCCTGAGCGGGAAGGTAGGAAGAAAGATAACCAAGTGTTCTACTGAAGTGAATTATATTTTCCTCATATTTTACTGGTAACTCAGATTTAGACAATCTCTGTTTTAAAATAGATTTTTAATCTCAATAATCTCACTTCATGATAGCTAGGCCTTCATAAATAAAGTCAATGTCAGGACCATATTGACAGATCACAGATGTCTGTTCAGTAGTCGTAATACTCACAGATGTCTGTTCAGTAGTCGTAATACTCACAGATGTCTGTTCAGTAGTGGTAATACTCACAGATGTCTGTTCAGTAGTGGTAATACTCACAGATGTCTGTTCAGTCATGGTAATACTCACAGATGTCTGTTCAGTAGTCGTAATACTCACAGATGTCTGTTCAGTAGTGGTAATACTCACAGATGTCTGTTCAGTAGTGGTAATACTCACAGATGTCTGTTCAGTAGTCGTAATACTCACAGATGTCTGTTCAGTAGTGGTAATACTCACAGATGTCTGTTCAGTAGTGGTAATACTCACAGATGTCTGTTCAGTAGGCGTAATACTCACAGATGTCTGTTCAGTAGTCGTAATACTCACAGATGTCTGTTCAGTAGTCGTAATACTCACAGATGTCTGTTCAGTAGTCGTAATACTCACAGATGTCTGTTCAGTAGTGGTAATACTCACAGATGTCTGTTCAGTAGTGGTAATACTCACAGATGTCTGTTCAGTAGTGGTAATACTCACAGATGTCTGTCCAGTAGTGGTAATACTCACAGATGTCTGTTCAGTAGTCGTAATACTCACAGATGTCTGTTCAGTAGTCGTAATACTCACAGATGTCTGTTCAGTAGTCGTAATACTCACAGATGTCTGTTCAGTAGTCGTAATACTCACAGATGTCTGTTCAGTAGTCGTAACAGTCACAGATGTCTGTTCAGTAGTGGTAATACTCACAGATGTCTGTTCAGTAGTGGTAATACTCACAGATGTCTGTTCAGTAGTGGTAATACTCACAGATGTCTGTTCAGTAGTCGTAATACTCACAGATGTCTGTTCAGTAGTGGTAATACTCACAGATGTCTGTTCAGTAGTGGTAATACTCACAGATGTCTGTTCAGTAGTCGTAATACTCACAGATGTCTGTTCAGTAGTGGTAATACTCACAGATGTCTGTTCAGTAGTGGTAATACTCACAGATGTCTGTTCAGTAGTCGTAATACTCACAGATGTCTGTTCAGTAGTGGTAATACTCACAGATGTCTGTTCAGTAGTGGTAATACTCACAGATGTCTGTTCAGTAGTCGTAATACTCACAGATGTCTGTTCAGTAGTGGTAATACTCACAGATGTCTGTTCAGTAGTGGTAATACTCACAGATGTCTGTTCAGTAGTGGTAATACTCACAGATGTCTGTTCAGTAGTGGTAATACTCACAGATGTCTGTTCAGTAGTCGTAATACTCACAGATGTCTGTTCAGTAGTGGTAATACTCACAGATGTCTGTTCAGTAGTCGTAATACTCACAGATGTCTGTTCAGTAGTCGTAATACTCACAGATGTCTGTTCAGTAGTCGTAATACTCACAGATGTCTGTTCAGTAGTCGTAATACTCACAGAGTACCTTTGATATTTTCAGTATTTTCAATTTTTCTTTTGAATAAAGACTTTCTAAAATGCCACAGTTCAGCATTTTGACTGTGACTTCTGGAAAATGTTTAACCCACTTATCCCAACATTTCTCCACGTTTTCACCATCATTGAAAAAGCCCTAGTTCTTTTGTTGTTTTGACAAAGTCATTTCTGAATATTTGTATTTATTTACTGTGATTAATTTACGTCTGTCCATCTTTTTAAGGTCAACCCTGTTACGTGAACTCTCGTTTTAATATGGTGAAACTGTTTTCTAAAGAAATATTCAACATCTAATAGTTAAATCATGGTGTAAAAGCAGGTAAAAACTGGTTCTCCTCCTTTAGTTAATTTTCTGGTGTTTTGTGGTGGAAAACTGAGTGGGTTGAGCGTAACACTTTAAACCTGTTATCCATAGATTTAAACAAATAAATGGGGAAGCTTGCTTTCCATTGCCACTCCCTGCGAACAGGCTTCCATTACCCCTGTCACAAGGATATTTATGGCTGATTTAAAATGGTCAACCCTAATATGGTCAACCTTGTTACTTAATAGGCACTTACTATAATCATTTAAACAAATATCTCTTGAGATGGGAAAACATAATTTTTTACGAAGTTGAACCTATGCTCTTTATGAGAGACTGTTCAAATTAGGTGAAATCCCAAAATAAAATTGAGCAAGTTACACTTCTCAAAAGGCAGCAAATCGTGTTTTTATCATTAGAACCACTTCCTGAAAATGTGGTGGTGTAGAATATGTGACTGTCTGGGTTAGAATCTGGGTCGTCTGGGCACCAAACGTCTCTGACTCATTTAAAATGTTCTCCACAGGCCTCTATGAAGCAGATCGGCAGTACTCAGACAGAAAGTGATGTGTCACTGGGTATTCCTGCAAATACTGTCATGGCCTACAGTCTGATTGAGCTTTACGTCAAATGCAATGGACAGTTTGGTGAGGAAATGTATGGTTTGTCAATGTCCCAGGTTTAGCTGCATGGTTAAGTACCATGGTAAAGTACACAGCCAGCGTCTCTGTTCCTCAGTGTATTTAGTATATTCCACTGTATTGAGTATAGCCACTGTATTTAGGACAGCCACTGTATTTAGTACAGCCACTGTATTTAGTACAGCCACTGTATTTAGTATAGCCACTGTATTTAGTATAGCCACTGTATTTAGTATAGCCATTGTATTTAGTACAGCCACTGTATTTAGTACAGCCACTGTATTTAGTATAGCCACTGTATTTAGTACAGCCACTGTATTTAGTACAGCCACTGTATTGAGTATAGCCACTGTATTTAGTATGGCCACTGTATCTGTCTGTGTGTGACTGGTTATGACTGTTGTCTGCTCTTGTCCACAGAGCTGTGCCTCATCCGCAACAATGGGGGCTTTGAAAAGGTTTGGTCAAAGGATGAGATTGAAGAGGATGGAATTATGGACCTGAGAGGCGACTTTGATACCAACAGCCCCTTAAATCTGAACGAAGGTAATAATGCCAGTGGAGGGTAATGTCTATAAGGGTAGTCTACTGAATGGAACGTCTGGTCAACATGTAGTCTACTGAATGGAACGTCTGGTCAACATGTAGTGTACTGAATGGAACGTCTGGTCAACATGTAATGTAGTCTACTGAATGGAATGTCTGGTCAACATGCAATGTAGTCTACTGAATGGAACGTCTGGTCAACATGTAATGTAGTCTACTGAATGGAAAGTCTGGTCAACATGTAGTCTACTGAATGGAACGTCTGGTCAACATGTAGTCTACTGAATGGAACGTCTGGTCAACATGTAATATAGTCTACTGAATGGAAAGTCTGGTCAACATGTAATGTAGTCTACTGAATGGAACATCTGGTCAACATGTAATGTAGTGTACTGAATGGAACGTCTGGTCAACATGTAATGTAGTCTACTGAATGGAACATCTGGTCAACATGTAATGTAGTCTACTGAATGGAACGTCTGGTCAACATGTAGTCTACTGAATGGAACGTCTGGTCAACATGTAATGTAGTCTACTGAATGGAACGTCTGGTCAACATGGAATGTAGTCTACTGAATGGAACGTCTGGTCAACATGTAATGTAGTCTACTGAATGGAATGTTCCATATTTAAATCGTTCTCTTTGATGAGTAATTACAATGTTTCCACACTTTTGGAATATAAAAATAAATGATTTGCCACATAAAAATACTTTTTATGGTCTCTGTGTTGTTTGTGTGTTGACAGAACTGGAGAAACTGAGTGGTCATTTCCAGCTGCTGTCAGTCCTGCCGGTGGCCAAACGCTCCTCTCTGCTCCAGCTCCTCAAGACAACCATGGAGAACAGAGAGGCAGTCAGTGTGCTGGAGAGTGTGGTGAGTGGTAGAGGTCTTCACGGGTCCAACAGATCCGAAATCCGACCCGGGACCCGAGTGGGTTCGGGTCCTAAATTCTGACTTTTGTCTCGGCTCTGGATCGGGTCTGGTCTAATTGCCACAGGTTTCTGGGTATGTGTAATTACAACTGATTTACCGAATGGACCTGACTGGACCCGTTCTCTTGTTGTCTGTTTCAGCCAATTGCAACTCAATAAAATGTATAGCTTATGTCCAACTGAAACTGATTCCGGCCGCTCACCTGAAATGCCCCTGCTGCCGAGGAGAGGGAGAGAGAGAGCGAGTGAGTAAAAGGAGACATTGTCTAGGCTACTGTTATTCCTGAAGATTGAGGCCTTTTTCAATGAAGTAAAGCGAAAGTTAGAGGAAAAAGAGTATTATCAGGATAAGGTAAGACCCAGATGCAGACCGAGTCGAAGTAACAATGTTTATTTCAGCAACAGAGGCAAAGGTACAGGACGGCAGGCAGGCTCAGGGTCAGGTCAGGCAGAGGTCGGAAATCCAGATAGGGGCAAAGGTACAGGACGGCAGGCAGGCTCAGGGTCAGGACAAGCAAGGGTCAAAAACCAGGAGGGCAAGAAAAATAGAGGCTGGGAAAAGACAGGATCTGACAGGACAAACGCTGGTCAGCTTGACAAACAAGACGAACTGGCAACAGACAAACAGAGAACACAGGTATAAGTACACAGGGGATAATGGGGAAGATGGGCGACACCTGGAGGGGGTTGGAGACGAGCACAAAGACAGGTGAAACAAATCAGGGCATGACAGTAGCCCGCCCTCTAGGAGCGACACCTGGCGCCCTACATGGGCGCATACCTGGTTGCCCGGGGTGCCAGCGGTGGAGGTCGGCGATGAAGGCTGGGTCCAGAATGTCTCTAACAGGGACCCAGCACCTCTCCTCCAGGTCATAACCCTCCCAGGCGTATAGTAGTAGTCCTATAGTAGTTGTCCTATAGTAGTAGTCCTATAGTAGTAGTCCTATAGTAGTAGTCCTATAGTAGTTGTCCTATAGTAGTAGTCCTGTAGTAGTAGTCCTATAGTAGCCCTAGAGTAGTAGTCCTGTAGTAGTAGTCCTATAGTAATTGTCCTATAGTAGTAGCCCTATTGTAGTAGCCCTATAGTAGTAGCCCTATAGTAGTAGCCCTATATAATAGTAGTCCTATAGTAGTAACCCTATAGTAGTCCTATAGTAGCCCTATAGTAGTATCCCTATAGTAGCCCTATAGTAACCCTATAGTAGTTGTCCTATAGTAGTAGTACTATAGTAGTAGCCCTATAGTAACCCTATAGTAGGCCTATAGTAGTCGTCCTATAGTAGTAGTCCTATAGTAGTAACCTTATAGTAGTAACCCTATAGTAGTAGTCCTTTAGTACTCCTATAGTAGTAGTCCTATAATAGTAGTCCTATAGTAGTAGTCCTATAGTAGTAGCCCTATAGTAGTAACCCTATAGTAGTAGTCCTATAGTAACCCTATAGTAGTAGTCCTATAGTAGTAGCCCTATTGTAGTAACCCTATAGTAGTAGCCCTATTGTAGTCCTATAGTAACCCTATAGTAGTAGCACTATAGTAGTAGTATCCCTATAGTAGTAGCCCTATAGTAGTAGTCCTATAGCAGTAGTCCTATAGTAGTAGCCGTATAGTAGTAGTCCTATAGTAGTAGCCCTATAGTAGTAACAATATAGTAGTAACCCTATAGTAGTAGTCCTATAGTAGTAGCCCTATAGTAGTAGCGCTATATGAGTAGTCCTATAGTAGCCCTATAGTAGTAGTCCTATAGTAGTATTCCTATAGTAGTATTCCTATAGTAGTATCCCTATAGTAGTATCCCTATAGTAGTAGCCCTATAGTAGTAACCCTATAGTAGTAGTCCTATAGTAGTAACCCTATAGTAGTAGTCCCATAGTAGTAGCCCTATAGTAGTAACCCTATAGTAGTAGCCCTATTGTAGTCCTATAGTAACCCTATAGTAGTAGCACTATAGTAGTAGTCATATAGTAGTAGCCACACACACACACACACCCCTACCTAACTACCTACCCACCTACCCACCTACCTACTTACCTACCTACCTAATGGCAGGAATGAATATATTTCTCTCTCTCTCTCTCTCTCTCTCTCTCGTCACAGCTGGATCAGATGTGTGAAGGTGAGACTCCTGACCTGGGTGATCTGGAAGAGTCTGAGAGGGAAACAGTCCAGGCCATACTGGATCTTGTAGACCAATGTGTTGGGAAGGAAGAGGACGAGATCAGATCCTCACTTCTCAGTGCCGTCCACCTCATTGTCAGTGCCATGGACGGTGAGATAGAGAGCAGTTTTCACAGGATTCTCCAGTTATTATTTGATCAGTTCCTGGGAAACTAGGTTCAGTACTGTGGTTTTATGTGTGTATATTTATATCTTCAGGAATGACAGATGAAGGTCTCTCTGTGTTGGGATCCTGCTGCAGTCCTCCAGTCTTACAGGCCCTGCAGATCCTGGTGAGTTCACACCTGCTTGATTGAGCCTCCAGTCCTGTATGACCTGGAGTTCATTTTTCTAGGTTTTTGTTTATGTAAATGTGTTTGGGTTTATGTAAATGTGTTTGGGTTTATGTAAATGTATTTGGGTTTATGTAAATGTATTTGGGGTTATGTAAATGTATTTGGGTTTATGTAAATGTGTTTGGGTTTATGTAAATGTATTTGGGTTTATGTAAATGTATTTGGGTTTATGTAAATGTATTTAGGTTTATGTAAATGTTTCTTCCCATGTTAAATAAATTAATATTTCTACCATTATGATAACATTGTACCACCAGTAGCAGTACTGACACCAATGACGGTAACCAGTGGCAATTTCTAACAAAAATATTGGTGGGGCAAACTCAATGAAAAAAGTGAATATGCATCGATACATTACTACACTAAACATTGAATGCACCATCATAAATAACTACCAATCCCAGAAATTAGTTTTGAGCCACACACAAAAAACGTTATAGCATAGCATGGAACCCAAACCGGCTGCGCGCGCCATCGTGCATAAATGTATTTTGTCTCTCCACACCAAACGAGATTATGACACGCAGGTTAAGATATCAAAACAAACTCTGAACCAATTACATTATTTTAGGGACAGGTCGAAAAGCATTAAACATTTATGACAATTTAGCTAGCTAGCTTGCACGTGCTAGCTAATTTGTCCTATTTTGCTAGCTTGCTGTTGCTAGCTAATTTGTACTGGGATATAAACATTGAGTTGTTATTTTACCTGAAATGCACAAGGTCCTTTATTCCGACAATTAATCCTCAATAAAATGGTCAACCGAATCGTTTCTAGTCGTCTCTCCTCCTTCTAGGCCTTTTCTTCTCTTGACTTTATATTGCGATTGGCAACTTTCATAAATTAGGTGCATTACCGCCACTGACCTCGTTCGTCTTTCAGTCACCCACGTGGGTATAACCAATGAGGAGATGGCACGTGGGTACCTGCTTCTATAAACCAATGAGGAGAAGAGAGAGGCAGGACTTGCAGCGCGATCTGCATCAGAAATAGAACTGACTTCTGTTTTAACCTTTGGCAACGCAGACGCTCGTTGACGCGCGCGAGCAGTGTGGTTGCAATAATTTAATAATATAGATTTCTAAATTTATTTTGCAACGCTCGCGCACGTGAGCGGTGTAGTCAGCTGATTACAGGCTAACTACACCGCTTGCGTCACGTGCGCGAGCGTTGCAAATTAAATTGGGTTCCGTGGGTTATGACCAGTGTATATGCTACTGCCCATATCTTTGGCTCCTATTGCAAGGAAGACCACGGTAGTCCGGCATACTTTATAGAGTAAAGTCTATTTTACTTCAGAATCAATATCAGCATCGGTCTGCAATATTGCTAATCACTGTTAGAGTGATGGGACGCATCAGAACACCATTCTGAGTGCAGTTGCCTCTGCCTGTCTGTTAACAAGATGTTCAGGTTATGAATTTAGCAACAATGTTTATAAAGCTACTCTCTGCCTCACTTCAACCATTGCATAGATACAGTTCCATGGGTTTTTATATTCTGACATCAATCATTAACAACAACACGTAGTAGCTAGCTAGCTACCTCAAACAGCTGTTAGCCACCGCAAGTTCCATCCAAACCACTCAGGTTGAATTATTTTCTAACTTGCTCTATTTTAACTGAGGCCTGTTCAGTGGTTGATGAGCACCAAGATGTTTTATCTCTACAAGTTTTAAAATAATTTTCTAGGAGATTGTTGACATGATTCATGATGACTTTTCAGCTAGCTAACTAGAAGACGATGAACAACTATGAAATTTCTACCAGAGATAAGATGTCTATTTATCTTTGGCAAATGACATCAATCCTTCATGGGCGGACACTACTAATGAATCTCTATGGCAGCACCCAAGTGGGCTACAGCTGACTGAGTCCCCAGGCTAGCCTCTCCATAACAGATCACTGAGGGAGGCTGAAACAGCTGCATTAGGGAGCTGCCTTTCCTCAAATCAAATTGACCAAAATAACAATACAACAGGGAACGAGCATGTACTGTGTGCTTTATTAGCTCAAGCAATTACAAATCAAATGTGTTTGAATGAAATCCAGAATTACATGCAGAACAGCGCCATCTCCCGGATAGTGGTGGGGCTGCCCTGAATGATGTATTGCATCAAAGTATAGGTCACATCAATTACACGTTTATAAGTAATTTAGGAGTTTCTTAAATGGAGGCCACCGATCTCAAATCTGAAGTAATTTAACCTTTAAAAGTAATTTACTTAATCATTTACTAAAGAGATTTGATGAATCATTTTGCTCAGTGTAATTTCCCTTCATTTAAATTGAGTTACACCAATTACACGTTTTATTTAAACACACCAAATGATCACTGGAATCATAACATGTATGACATACTAAAAGGGTCTGATTAGCCAATCATTTGATTTAATATAGACCCCTCTCCTGATAACAGTTTGCCACTGGAAAGAATGCTTAAGGTCCTTGTATATCTTTGTAATGAGTGATCTACAAGGCTGTAACACTAATGATATTAAATACATTAGTTTATTTTATAGCATTCAAAATAATATATCTCTAAATCTCCAAAATAACTCTACTCATCAATACTGGGACAAGCCTATTTGCTTCTAAGTATTTGAAACAATGCATACAAATCAAGTTTTGCAGTATAAAGGACTTTCATTATGTTTCACATTGATAAACAGTTCAATATCAATTAAAACATGTATAATGTCTAACTATTTGTCATTTTAAAGTGTTTTTCATTGTTGCAAATTCTAGGGATGCAGATGCCACATTAATTCCTGTGCTGCTTGTCCTCCAGGTGCAGCATGTGGTAGCAGGGAGTGGGGAGACCCTCTCTCTGAGAGATGCAGGTCTGGCTGTTCTGACTGAGGAGGAGCTGTATCAGAGGACAGAGAGTCTCTTTGGTCACTCTAAAGTTACACTGAAGAGAGAGGAGGACACACTGAGGACAGAGATGAAGGACCAGCCTGGATACCTTCCTCTAGTCATGAGTATCACTGTGAAAGGCCTGGCCTCTTTAGTGCAAGGAGGGAGAGAGAGAGAGGGAGAGAGAGAGAGAGAGAGACCATGCAACTTGTAAATCCTGTTTGAACTGATACACTCAGTATTCCATTCCATGTCTTACTCCTGCACTAGTTGAGCTACAGAACTAGTGAACAACAGTGAATGTATCCTTGTAATGTTTTCAGTAAAGTTCAACAAACGATATCAGACGTCCCGACCTCCATTCTTCTAGTCATTAGATAATACAACATAAAGTGGGACATTACAGAGGGAGGGGGGAGGGGGGGTTAGTTTATTAGGATCCCCATTACATAATACAACATAAAGTGGGACATTAGAGGGAGGGAGGGAGGGAGGGAGGGAGGGAGGGAGGGAGGGAGGGAGGAGTGAGGGAGGGAGGGGAGGGAGGGAGGGAGGGAGGGAGGGAGGTGGGGATCCTACACATTGTCAAGTGACCCGTATGACAACAGAAACAGAATCCTGTTCAAAATACTGTTCACCAGAATCATGTCCCAAAAACAAGTCTGTTATTGTTGTAGACTCATTTGAAAGTGTAAACTTTCTCACATTACTGTGCTACCAGGTTCAAAAAGTATAAGAGGAAGTCCAGCACCCTGGTATTCTTGATGTCAAGAAAACCAGGGTGATGAAGTTGTTCTTATTTTTAATAATAATTCTATACTCAAAGATAGATAAAGATGCTGAATATGTGGAGTCAGTATAATGGTCCATTCCTGTGATGTCTGATTCACAGTGTTTGAACAACATAGACATTTTGTCATCACCTATGCGATGTGTGTGTGTGTGTGTGTGTGTGTGTGTGTGTGTGTGTGTGTGAGAGAGAGAGAGAGAGGGGGTATGAGTGGGTGTATGTGTGGGTATGTGTCTGTGCATATGAATGGGAGAGTGAAGGAGGGTGAATATGAATATGTGTAGGAGGGTGGGAGAGAATGGGTGTGTGGAGGACTACGCTATATGTTGTGTGTGAATGAAGGAGAATGGATGAGGAAGTAGGTGTATAGAGGGGTGTACAATAGATGTGTTTGAGAAGAAGGGATGGGGGAAAGACAGAGGTGCTGATAAACTGTGTCTGCTGGGTAAGAGAGGACAAGGAGGGGAGGTGCTGATAATCTGGTTCTGGTGGGTAAGAGAGGACAAGGAGGGGAGGTGCTGATAAACTGGGTCTGGTGGGTAAGAGAGGACAAGGAGGGGAGGTGCTGATAAACTGGGTCTGGTGGATAAGAGAGGACAAGGAGGGGAGGTGCTGATAAACTGGTTCTGGTGGGTAAGAGAGGACAAGGAGGGGAGGTGCTGATAAACTGGTTCTGGTGGATAAGAGAGGACAAGGAGGGTAGGTGCTGATAAACTGGGTCTGGTGGGTAAGAGAGGACAAGGAGGGGAGGTGCTGATAAACTGGGTCTGGTGGGTAAGAGAGGACAAGGAGGGGAGGTGCAGATAAACTGGGTCTGGTGGGTAAGAGAGGACAAGGAGGGGAGGTGCTGATAAACTGGGTCTGGTGGATAAGAGAGGACAAGGAGGGGAGGTGCTGATAAACTGGGTCTGGTGGATAAGAGAGGACAAGGAGGGGAGGTGCTGATAAACTGGGTCTGGTGGATAAGAGAGGACAAGGAGGGGAGGTGCTGATAAACTGGGTCTGGTGGGTAAGAGAGGACAAGGAGGGGAGGTGCTGATAAACTGGGTCTGCTGGGTAAGAGAGGACAAGGAGGGGAGGTGCTGATAAACTGGGTCTGGTGGATAAGAGAGGACAAGGAGGGGAGGTGCTGATAAACTGGGTCTGGTGGGTAAGAGAGGACAAGGAGGGGAGGTGCTGATAAACTGGGTCTGCTGGGTAAGAGAGGACAAGGAGGGGAGGTGCTGATAAACTGGTTCTGGTGGATAAGAGAGGACAAGGAGGGGAGGTGCTGATAAACTGGGTCTGGTGGATAAGAGAGGACAAGGAGGGGAGGTGCTGATAAACTGGGTCTGCTGGATAAGAGAGGACAAGGAGGGGAGGTGCTGATATTTATATATATGGACTTGGTCGTTTACCAAATAGGGCTATCTTCTGTATACCCCCCACCTTGTCACAACACAAATGATTGGCTCAAACGCATTAAGAAGGAAGGAAATTCCACAAATTTTAAGGCACACCTGTTAATTGAAATGCATTCCAGGTGATTACCTCATGGCACTGGTTGAGAGAATGCCAAGAGTGTGCAAAGCTGTCATCAAGGCAAAGGGTGGCTATTTGAAGAATCTCAAATATACAATACATTTTGATTTGTTTAACACTTTTTTGGTTACTACATAATTCCATATGTGTTATTTCATAGTTTTGATGTCTTCACTATTATTCTACAATGTAGAAAATAGTACAACTTATTAAAACCCTTTAATGAGTAGGTGTGTCCAAACTTTTGACTGGTACTGTATATTTATTTGTTTTCATATTATATATATTTTTTATTGCACTCAAGATAGAAAATGTATACATACGAACAACTACTAACAGGCACACACAGATAATGACTACATCTCATCTGCCCAGACCTGCATGCTCACACCACCATCCCTAGTGCGTGCATGATTGTTTGCCACTTGGCCCTTAACGTGCTTTTCTCGTATGCCAAAGATGATTCAAATATATTATTTTTCTTGGCTGATAATAATGTATTCTGGAGAAATCCAGTCTGTTTGTGCCAACATTCCACTCCTTACCACTCCTCATTGTGCTAGACATGACGAACAGTGGCAAGGAGTGTAATGTTAGCACAGACAGACTGGATTTCTCCAGGTTACTCATACAGCTGTATTCAGATGCATTACGACATTTACTGGTCTTATACCTCTATTTAAAAAAAAACTATAGCACAACCAAGTATTTTGACTAAAGTACATTACACGACTAATCGCTCACGCCTGTCAGGCACTGTTTTTCCTGTTAAAACCTGTTGAGGCTAGGGGGCAGCATTTTCACTTTTGGATGAAAGGTGTGCCCAGAGTAAACCGCCTCCTACTCTTTCCCAGATGGAAATATATGCATATTATTATTACTGGTGGATTTGGATTGAAAACACTCGGAAGTTTCTAAAACTGTTTGAATTATGTCTGTGAGTATAACATAACTCATATGGCAGACAAAAACCTGAGAAGAAATCCAAACAGGAAGTGAGAACTCAATTTTGAAAACAGTGCCATTTGATGTCCATCTTAGATATGGATGAGCATGCACTTCCTAGGGCTTCCACAAGATGTCACCGTCTTTAGATTCTGGTTGTATGATTCTACTATAAAGGAGGGGCTCATAATAGCTCTTTTACTGAGTGGTCTGGCAGAAAGCCTCGGTCTCATTGCGCTCGGTCACGAGAGAGTGTTCTTGCTTTCCAATGCGTTTCTTCAGATAATGAAATTCTCCGGTTGGAATCTTATTGCTGATTCATGTTTAAAACATCCTAAATATGGATTGCATACATCATTTGACTTGTTTCTACGACCTGTAACGGAACTTTTTGAGTTTGTCTGGAGGAATTGCTTGTGCTTGTTGAGGATTGAATGCTGGGCTGAACAAGCTAACAACAAGTGGATAAATGGTGGGCTTTATGGAACAAATCAGTCATTTATTGTCGAACTGGGATTCCTGGAACTGCCTTCTGATGAAGATATTCAAAGGTAAGTGAATATTTATAGTGTTTTTTGTAGCTTCTGTTGACGGCAAAATGGCGGCTATTTCTTTGGGTTCTGAGCGCTGTTCTCAGATTATTCTTTTTCCTTAAAGTTTAAAAAAAATCTGACACAGCGGTTGCATAGAGGATACGTTTATCTTTAATTCTGTGAATAACACTAGCATCTTTTATCAATGTTTATATTGAGTATTTCTGCAAAATCACCGGATGTTTTGGAATCAAAACATTACTGCACGTAACGCGCCAATGTAAACTGAGATTTTTTTTACATATGTGTGTATATATATATATGCACATTATCGAACAAAACACACAATACATGTATAACATGATGTCCTATGAGTGTCATCTGATGGAGATAATCAAAGGTTAGTTATTCATTTTATCTATATTTCTGCTTTTGTGACTGGGAAAAATGGCTGTGTGTGTTTTTGAATTTGGTGGTCATCTAACATAAATATATGTTATGTTTTCGCTGTAAAATATTTAAAAAATCGGACACGATGGGTAGATTAACAAGATGTTTATCTTTCATTTGCTGTATTGGACTTGTTAATGTGTGAAAGTTAACTATATTTTTTGTCAGCTGAATGGGAGGGGGTGTTCCCTTTAGGGAACTCCTTGCCATAACAAGTTTAATGATGGCGAGGGCAGGTGTTTGGCAGGCATGAGCGAAGGACACTGTGTGCTAACTAGCTAGTCCGTGGAGGACTCCGGTACACAGCAAGCGGAAGGCCTGGGGTGACGGGGTGACACCGCGTGCTAGCTAATTAGATAACTAGCAAGCTAACTAGCTCATGGTGTCGCAAGCTAGCTAGAACACAGTGATGCCCCAGCCTCCTGCCCGCTGTGTACTCCGGCACACAGCAGGCAGGGGGACACTGTGTGCTAGCTAGCAGGACTCCGGTACACAGCAGGCAGGGGGACACTGTGTGCTAGCTAGCAGGACTCCTGTCCTGGTCAGTCCCTGGATGGGAGACCAGATAGTGCTGGAAGTGGTGTTGGAGGGCCAGTAGGAGGCACTCTTTCCTCTGGTCTAAAAAAATATCCCAATGCCCCAGGGCAGTGCCCCCAATATAACATATATTTAGATTTCTTGAACACCTTTTTGATTACTACATGATACCAGATGTGTTATTTCATAGTTTTGATGTCTTCACTATTATTCTACAATGTACAAATATAGAAAAAACCTGGAATTAGTAGGTGTGTCCAAACTTTTGACTGGTACTATGTATATATTTATTTGTTTTCATATTATTATTATTATTTTTTATTCCACTCCAGATAGGAAACATATATATACGAACAACAAATTACAGATGCCCACAAACAATGACTACATCTCATCTACCCAGACCCGGATGCTCACACATCCCTAGTGTCTGCATTAATGTTTGCCACTTGGCCTGAAATTGTACCAATTTGATTTTCTCGGTTGCCCATGCTAAATCAATGATGGCCCCCTGGTCGGTAATTGAGACCATGATTACTACAAGTTTAGATAGCTGGCTAGACTAATTGACTAATCTAAAACATGTTTGCTGACATGGGTAAGTGACTGTCAGTGACTGAAATAAGAAGAAGACTGCTGATGCAAAACCACATTTCGAAATTGCACCTTGTGTATTCTACTATTCCAAGCCTATTCCCTATATAGTGCACTACTTTTGACAGGTCCATAGGGCTCCATTGAAGGGAAAAAGCCAAAGGAAACACTGCCTTCTTTCATTGGTCTTGTTACCTCTCTGAAAGCAGCTTTTCTTTGGGGTGTTGTCGCGGGTGCCAGACCCCCACTACGCTCTTCTTAACAGGCCCATCCACCTCAAACCCCCCAAGAGTGTGGGACATTAGGCACAGCTCTGAGGAACAAGAGTGTGGGACATTTGGCACAGCTCTGAGGAACAAGAGTGTGGGACATTAGGCACAGCTCTGAGGAACAAGAGTGTGGGACATTAGGCACAGCTCTGAGGAACAAGAGTGTGGGACATTAGGCACAGCTCTGAGGACAAGAGTGTGGGACATTAGGCACAGGACAAGACAAGGAGACAGTAGTATGAACCTATTAATACAGACGCATTCAAATACATTGGACATACTGAACATTAACAGAGACCATGCATTTGATAAGGCTTTGTAATATACAACCTACATGGTCTGATTATGGGTCCAGGTGAGGGTTTACAGTTTAAAACGTGTGTTGTTGCCTGAGAAACTGGAAAATAAAGGCATATGCTCCTTCACCATAGTGTCCATTGAGTTTGATCTCTTTCTCAATAACGCAGTAAGTGATGACAGTACGGGCAGGAATCTCCAGAGACAGACTGCTGTCATTGAGCAGACTGCTGTTCTCCTTCACAGACACCTGTGGGTTGACAAGACAGAAACCTCACATCTGGGGTGTATTAACTACGAACCAAACGGGACAAAACAAGGAGGGACCTACCTGAATTGGTCCAGTAAGAAACTCAGCTTTTGTTGCAAAACTCTTTCTATAGTAAGGGAACACCCCCCTGAAATGGAAAAAAATGAATGGGAAGTCATTGGCACTGGACAAACCATATACACGGTGTCCAATACCACTCAATTCGGCGTTGTTTCGTTCAAAGTTGATTGCAAATGCCATATGGCAAATGCCAGGTGTAACACTTTAAAAATCCAACAGGTGGCGAGCGCGCTCCACCGTGGTTTTTCATATTGCAAATGCAACACAAGTCAACATCCAAAAGCAAAATTTTGAAAAAATCAAAAACCTAGCAACCCCTTAAAAAAGTGCTTTCTGGACCATCTTTTGAAATTCTTTAGATTTCTTTTGTCAATTACACATGTGTAAGAACTGTAGAATATACTTTTGTCAACTTTTATTATCATATATATATATTTTTTAAACTTGTGCATAAGGCGTATGTTTTGTCCATTTGCAATATGATTTCATAGGAAGTCAAAAGTCAAAGTCAAAAGTCACTTTTTTTTGGGCCAAATGCCATAAGAAATTTGACGTGCTCAAAAATCCTGCAGAAATGCAAAATTGACTGGCCTGATGAAAACAGGATGGCCGGGCAGTGATAGTGGTTCCTTTCCATCGCTCGTTGTGTTGACTTCATCATGTCCATTTGGTGATGTTTTTTCACTGTTGAATCATATTGCAAGTGCACGTGCATTTGCAATATGTTTCAATGGGCATTTACCATCACGAATTTGGCATGCTCAGAAATCCTGCAGAAATGCAAAATTGACTGGCCTGATGAACACAGGATGGCCGGGCAGTGATAGTTGCTCCTTTCCATCGCTCGTTGTGTTGATTTCATCATGTCCATTTCGTGATGTTTTTTTTCACTATTGAATCATATTGCAAATGTACGTTCATTTGCAATATGTTTCAATGGGCATGTACCATCACGAATTTGGCATGCTCAAAAATCCTGCAGGAAAGCGAAATTGACTGGCCCGATGAACTCTGGATGGCTGGGCAGTGATAGTTGTTCCTTTCCATCGCTCGTTAGGGTTGATTTCAGAATGTCACTTTGGTGGTACCTCACTGTTAAACATATTGCAAATGGACAATAGTCACCAGCAAGACACCGTCCATCAGTCAATTAGATATCATTCTGACACCAAACTGATACAAACCAAACCCACTTTTTCCAACACATTTAGTAGCCAACTATCACATACTTCAGAGCTGGCCCATAATTCACAACGTCTTCTGTTCAAACCATAATAAAAACCCAAAACACGTAGTTACGTTTTAGCTGCGGGTCCAGTCCTGACATTATGTGTAGGCCTATGTGAGGCGACCCCGAATCCCAAGTTTTGGCTCGATAGGTCATTTGGTGCCCGAGCAAGACCCTAATTGGTGCTGAAAATCCACTTTTTTCCATGCCTTGCTACGGGGTCCTTGAATGAGCAATCGGACAGAAACGTTGGATCCGTCTATATGGGCCAAGGCGGTCGTAATGCACCTAGTCTTGCGACTCGGGGACATTTCTAAATGTCGTCATTTTCGTGATGCAAAAATGAATTGAAGTTATTCCAAAGGGGCTGTTTCTCGGTCCGAGAACCTTCTAGAGCCACGTAACTCACCACGCACTATCAACCTGAGGTCTAGAACATGATTCCAAAGTTTCAGAACTCTAGGTCTGACGGTTCTTTAATAGTTCGAACAAAGTTAACTCATGCAGGCAGTGTATGTCTCTTCGCACCCCAATGTGTCCCTCCTTCCAAGCTGTGTGTGTGTGTGATTTAGTTTTTCTTTGAAATTTTATGGGAAAAATGACTGATTTACAGTTCATGGGGGTTCTGACTTTTTTTAACCCTTCGAAACAGCCCCTGTGACACCAATTATGGCACTTACGGTTGGCACAGGAAGCTATAAGTCAACACATATCCTCACTGGGGTATGCTTTTACAGAATCCTGAGTTTTAAGTCTTTACGTTAAGAACTGTCTGATTTACACAGGGTTGAATGCACTATTTCTATCATGGATATTCACTTTTAGGGTGATTTTAACCACTTCCGGTTAGTCCAGGAAGCTTAGAATCAACACAGGTAGACCTCATAGTGGCCTGATGGACTGTCACCGAAGACAGGTTCATACGGCATTCATAACCCACATAGGCTTCAGGTTGAATTTAGGGGTGCAGGCAATGTATTCCTATGGGGAGAGAAGTCAATGCAAACTGTTTGATGTAAACACCTTCTTTTAACTGTTAAGGAATAATGCCACACGGTCAAGGTTAGGCTTGCACGGATCAGGAGGACCTCATGAACGTACCTGAGGTCGAATTGTGCTTCTCACCCTAACGGTTCTCTCACTGTCACCCAAAAGCAAATGACGTTGGGGGGCAGGCTTCATTTTGGGCCTACTTTTCTCATGGTCGCTGCGCTTAGACCGAGCGAGCTACGGTCAAGCGGGATATCTTGTTGAACTCGGCACGGCCTAGAGATTATGGTAATGCCATTGCCTGCTCTCTGTGTCTTTAAGCACCACACTTTGTCACTCCATCCTTGCTGTGTATGTGTGTGAGAGCTTTTCTTTGACATCACTGTTGGGAGAAATGACTGATTTACAGTTCAGGAGGGTTACCTAGTCACACATATGAAGTTTTGGAAAGACGTGACTTTTTTAACCCTTCGAAACAGACACTGTGACCCAATTAAAGGCCCTTACGGTTGGCACAGGAAGCTATAAGTAAACACATATATTTCTTAGGGTATGCTCTTACAGAATCCTGAGTTTAAAGTCTTTATGTTAAGAATTGACTGATCTACACAGGTTTGAATACAGTGATTTTCATAATGACAGGTTATGTGTTTCAAAACACTTTCAGGGTGAATTTAATCACTTCCGGTTGCTCCAAGAAGCTTAGAATCAACACAGGTAGACCTCATAGTGGCCTGATGGATTGTCATCGAAGACAGGTTCATACGGCATTCATAACCCACATAGGCTAAGTGACCCCAAAATTTTGAACGGTAGTGTATATGTATATATATTAAATATGAATCTATACAGAGTAAAGTACATGGTTAACTTCAACACTTGTAATATATAATATCCAAGCCTAACAAATAGAGATGATTAATGTAACAAATCCTATAACGCTCTTCATCTCTCTCCATCTACCTGGGTGCTCTTGGGCCCACAGAAGCTCAGCAGCTCCCCTAACTGCCCCCCCTGCTGGACCTCCTCTTTGACCGAACATGGCTGGGTCGTCACAATCCTCTCCTTCACCACCGCAACCACCTCCCTGGACTTCTCACAGGTCTGCTGGATCCCACAGTGGGACATGTCCAAAATCCTGAAGGAGAGACAAATAAATCAGAGAGTTGTCCTTTGATGAGGTCAAAGATGATTCAAATCTATTATTTTTCTTGGCTGATAATAATGTATTCTGGAGAAATCCAGTCTGTTTGTGCCAACATTCCACTCCTTGCCACTCCTCATTGTGCCAAACATGACGAACAGTGACAAGGAGTGTAATGTTAGCACAGACAGACTGGATTTCTCCAGGTTACTTCTACAGCTGTATTCAGATTCATTAAGACATTTACTGGTCTTATAAATCTATTTTTTTAAACTATAGCTACAACCTCAAAAATGTTTAAGGTTTTGTTGAAGGTCAATGTTGATGTATTTATTATTTTTGATTTGTATTCGTATTCCCCAGTCAGTCCATATGGTGTTGGGTAGTCAGACTACAGTCAGCCCATATGGTGTTGGGTAGTCAGACTACAGTCAGCCCATATGGTGTTGGGTAGTCAGACTACAGTCAGTCCATATGGTGTTGGGTAGTCAGACTACAGTCAGCCCATATGGTGTTGGGCAGTTATAATACAGTCAGTCCATATGGTGTTGGGTAGTCAGACTACAGTCAGCCCATATGGTGTTGGGTAGTCAGACTACAGTCAGCCCATATGGTGTTGGGCAGTTATAATACAGTCAGTCCATATGGTGTTGGGTAGTCAGACTACAGTCAGCCCATATGGTGTTGGGCAGTTATAATACAGTCAGTCCATATGGTGTTGGGTAGTCAGACTACAGTCAGCCCATATGGTGTTGGGTAGTCAGACTACAGTCAGCCCACATGGTGTTGGGTAGTCAGACTACAGTCAGCCCATATGGTGTTGGGTAGTCAGACTACAGTCAGTCCATATGGTGTTGGGTAGTCAGAATACAGTCAGTCCATATGGTGTTGGGTAGTCAGACTACAGTCAGCCCATATGGTGTTGGGTAGTCAGACTACAGTCAGTCCATATGGTGTTGGGTAGTCAGAATACTGTCAGCCCACATGGTGTTTTGGGCAGTTAGAATACAGTCAGCCCATATGGTGTTGGGTAGTCAGAATACAGTCAGCCCACATGGTGTTGGGCAGTTATAATACAGTCAGCCCATATGGTGTTGGGCAGTTATACTACAGTTAGCCCATATGGTGTTGGGTAGATAGATAACAGTCAGCCCATATGGGTAGTTAGAATACAGTTAGCCCATATGGTGTTGGGCAGTTAGGTTACAGTCAGCCCATATGGGTAGTTAGAATACGTACAGGTGAACTGAGTGTCCTTAGCTTAATGATGAGCTTTGAGGGCACTACGGTGTTGAACCCTGAGCTGTAGTCAATGAATAGCATTCTCTTTTTTAAAACTTTTTTTACCCCCTTTTTCTCCCCAATTGGTAGTAGTTTCTCATGTCTCATCGCTGCAACTCCCGTACGGACTCGGGAGAGGCGAAGGTCGAGAGCCATGCGTCCTCCGAAACACAACCCAACCTAACCGCACTGCTTCTTTGCGCCCGGCCCGCCACAGGAGTCGCTAGTGCGCGGTGGATATCAAGGATATCAAGGATATGGTTTGTTGGAGGGCATAGCGGGAAATCTTCTAAGGTTCTGGGTTAGAGTCCCGCTCCTTGAAAGCGGCAGCTCTAGCCTTTAGCTCAGTGCGGATGTTGCCTGTAATCCATGGCTTCTGGTTGGGGTATGTACGTACAGTCACTGTGGGGACGACGTCATCGATGCACTTATTGATGAAGCCAATGACTGATGTGGTGTACTCCTCAATGCCATCGGAATAATCCCTGAACATATTACAGTCTGTGCTAGCAGAATAGTCCTGTAGCTTAGCATCTGCTTCATCTGACCAATTATTTTATAAACCGAGTCACTGCTGCTTCCTGCTTTGATTTTTGCTTGTAATCAGGAGGAGAGAATTATGGTCGGTTTGCAAAATGGAGGGCAAGGGAGAGCTTTGTGCACTGCTAGCCGAACTGCTTCTTGACACAACGCACATCCAACTCGGATCCAACCCGGTCGTCCCCACATCTCTGTGTGTGGAGTAAAAGTGGTCTTGAGTTTTTTTCCCCCTCTGGTTGCACTTTAACATGCTGATAGAAATGAGGTAAAACAGATTTAAGTTTCCCTGCATTAAAGTCTCCGGCCACTAGGACCGCTGCCTCTGGATGAATGGTTTCCTGTTTGCTTATGGCGGAATACAGCTCATTGAGTGTGGTCTTAGTGCCAGCATCGGTCTGTGGTGGTATGTAGACAGCTACGAAAAATACAAATGAAAACTCTCTAGGTAGATAGTGTGGTCTACAACTTATCATGAGATACTCTACCTCAGGTGAGCAAAACCTCGAGACTTCCTTAGATATCGTGCACCAGCGGATGCCACTGTTGTTTACAAATATGCATAGCCCACCAGCCCTTGTCTTACCAGACGCCCCTGTCTATCCTGCCGATACAGTGTATAACCAGCCTCCTCCTGTATGTTGATTATGTCGTCTTTTAGCCACGACTCCGTGAAGCATAAGATATTACAGTTTTGAATGTCCTGTTGGTAGTTCAATCTTCCTCGTAGGTCATCGATTTTATTTTCAAATGATTGCACGTTAGCTAGTAGAACGGAAGGCAGTTGGGGTTTTATTTGATCACCTACAAATCCTCAGAAGGCAGCCCGACCTCTGACCCCATTTTCTCTGTCTTCTCTTCACGCAGATTACGGGGATTTGGGCCTGTTCCCGGAAAGCAGTATGTCCTTCACATCGAGCTCATCGCACTCATTGAAGGAAAAAAAGCTTCCAGCTCGTGGTGGTGAGTAATCACTGCTTTGTTGTACAGAAGTTATTTTCAGTCACAAGAGACGGTAGCAGCAACATTAAGTACAAATAAGTTACAAACAATGCAAAAACCGAGCAAAAAAACACAATTGTTCAGGAGCACGAAATATGTCAATTTTAAATTAAATAGATCCTCTCTCTAATCCTGAGAGTGATCTTCCTTGCAATTGCTCGAATAAACCTCATTGCTGATAAATGAGTTCTGCCTTATTCCTAGACTTAGTTTTCCTCAACACCGTCATATGCAGTGCATTCGGAAAGTATTCAGACCCCTTCACTTTTTACACATTTTGTTACGTTACAGCCTTATTCTACAATGGATTAAATAGATTTTCTTCCTCAGCAATCTGCACACAATACCCCATAATGACGAAGCGAACAGGTAGACATTTTTGCAAATGTATTAACATAAGTTTGTTAAAAAAGTTTGAAATATCCAATAAACGTTGTTCCACTTCATGATTGTGTCCCACTTGTTGTTGATTCTTCACCAAAAAATACAGTTTTATATCTTTATGTTTGAAGCCTGAAATGTGGCAAAAGGTCGCAAAGTTCAAGGGGGCCGAATACTTTCGCAAGGCACTGTACGTACACCGAGGTGCTTCTACGAACTAAACTGTGCTATGTTGAATTACATGTAAGAACCACTCCCCAATACTGCTTCACTGACATGAGGATGACAACACATCAAACCCCATTATCCTTCCCTGCAACTTGGCATGTACCAAGGACATAACAATGGACGACAGCCGAACAGTGGAACAGGACAGTTTCCCAGTAAGGGGTTAAAGACAATCCTATGATTATGTAATTAATTCTTAGCTAATGCATTTAAGACATTATAGTATATCATTCTTAAGCAAGCTAATTAGCTTATATTTGTTTAATTCTTTTTTTTTTTAGAAAGAGATGTTGAAAATGGGCATGGATTGATTCAATTGATTAAACCAACCCAAATACGTATAGCTACACTCTTAGAAAAAGGGTTCCAAAAGGGTTCTTTGCATAGGGTTCTACCAAGAGCCGTTTTCATCTGAAGAACCCTTTTTGGAAAATGATGGTTATTTAAGGTAAAGGATTCTACCTAGAACTTTTTATATCCTGCTAACCCTTTTTGGAAGAAAGGGTTCTTTGATGATTATTTGGAAGGAAAGAAGGGTTCTACACAGAACCCTTCTGAATCTGAATAAGCTTTTTATTGTACCTTTATTGGAAACCACATACATGAGAACCTTACAGTGACATGCTAGCGGCTAGTCCACTGTTACAGCACAGTGTACAGTGGTACAGAGAAACCTACATAGAATTCACATAGAAACCTGCTATTTTATACAATGCATTGTGATTGTGGACTGGTTGGCATAGTTTGTTCCAGCTGTAATAGGACGCTACTGTATTTAATCAAACTAGGAAACAAACTGTGGGTGTATTTGGAATGCAGTTCCTGTGTCATTGTGAGAAGGGGGTGTGGCAAAGACACTCCTCTTATAGGCTTGTGACTGACACATCCCCTTCAGAGATTTAGCACTGACTGAGTCCCAAGGACCTGGAGGAAGAAACGGTGAGAACCTGGTAGCTATAGAAGCTCTTGCAGATTACGTCAACAGAGATATGAAATAGTGCTCTTCAGGATACACTGGATAAATATATTATGGGATAGAAAATGTCACATTTCATGCTTTGAGTGAAATGTAGTTTACAGTAGTTTGAATTGATGCTATTGAGAAGGCTTGCTTGGACTTGCATTTATTACTTTTTGTCTTTGTCCTTTCTGTTTGTCCTCAGCCTGAGACACCATTCTCAACCATCTCCTCATCTGTCTCCTTGACCTCTTTGGACTTATAGCTATGGCTACGTTTGCCTCAGCAACAGAAAACTTTGTGAAGAACGTGGATTCTGATGGCAACCTGATACCTGTGTCCTCCCTGAACAACTGTGGCAAGTTGAACCCTCTCTCACTGGTTCTCAAACAGTCACCTTTCTTTATGAAAACCAAATACACGCCTACTAAGTTGACCCTCGATGATGTGTTTACCAAAAATATACCCTTAAATCCAGGTAAACTCCTGATGCCTCATTTCTAACCGTATGTTTCACAGTAAATATCAGCGTGCGACATTTCTTAAAATACGTACACATGAAAATATTGAGAATTATAAACTTAGCGCATGTCACTTCCTAAAACTGTGCTCATGAATGAGCATTAAAGTCGAAATCACACAAACGTTTATTTCTCATAATGGAAATAGAATGCATATGAGTGAATGTGAGAAAACAGACGGTTTACAAGCATGAATGGTGGGTGTCATAAGATGTCAAATTAGAAAGGAAGTCTATTTTTCTCACGTCTATGTGGAGCAATGCCGGTCAAATTAGCGGATCAATTGCCAGAAAATAGACTGATTGTACATTGTTATGCCTGGAATTTTGTAATGTGTAGTTAAAAGCGCCAATGCTGATAAGTTTAACTATCAGTGCCAATACTATGTATAGGCTAGGGCTAATGATAAACGGTGTAGCAATGCATGAATGCAACAAAATCCTATTCATTAACAACTGGATTGTGTTTCAGAATTATATATCAGCTGTCAATGTCATTTCTTTACAGTAGGCTATCACAATAGTAGCTTAATAAAGCCGAGTTGATTGATAAAGTATTTTCATAACCATATAACATGCCGTCAAATGTAACAGTTGAACAGACAGATTATATTTTACAGTGAAGCATTGAGTTCAAAAATTCTGCTGACAGGTCCAAAACTATTTGCCATTGTTTTTTGTAATTTTAGTAATTTAACAGACAATCTTATCCAGAGCAGCTTACAGGAGCAATTAGGTTTAAGTACCTTGCTCAAGGGCACAGATAGATTTTTCACGTGGTTGGCTCTTGGATTTGAACCAGTGACCTTTCGGTTACTGGCCCAATGCTCCTAACCCCTAGGATACCTGTCGCCCAGAAACTGGCACAGTCCTTTGGTCGAATACGGCAATAATTATTACAAAATATGAAAACATTCTGTCAACACCTCCAAAAACATCTGATCAAATTTTCCGTGGCTCACTGCTGTTGTCTAATTCCAATATTCTCCAAATGATACAGCATTATTGTCACCATAAAATGTGAATAGAGGGCGTGCTTTCCAGGCAGAGTTAAAATGCCTGTTCACTCACACAAAGTTTTTAAACGGGTCTGATGTATAACGGGAACTGCGAATGTATGGTGTCTGCCAAGTTTTTAAATCTCTATTTTTAACCATAGATAGGCCTACATATTTTTTTCAGAAATTGCACACGCAGCAATTATTTTGTGTGAAATTGATGCAATTGCTACAAATGGGCCTCATTTATAACTATTGCGTAAATGTCACACTTAATATCCTCTTTGCACCATTTCTGAAAAGAATACTATGTATACAAATAGAGATATTTATAAACTTGACACAAGCAGATGTGCATGTTTCCCATTATAAATCAGACCTGTAGTAAAACTCTGCTTGGAAAAGTCCTCCATTCACCTTTTATGGTGACAATAACGCGGTATAATTTGGAACTATTGGAATTAGGCAACAGCAGTTTCTAAAAGAAAGAGCAATGGCACATTTTATCAACTGTTTTTGGAGATGTTGGCAGAAAGTTTTAAACTTATTCTGTATTTGGCAAACGACTGTTTCTGCCAATGGTAAATGGTGGTGGACCTGTCAGCAGAGCATTTCAATTCAACATGTCTTGCATTGACTGGACTACCTGTTAATTCTGAGACATTGTAAAGGAGAACAAATCAAAGAAAATACACAGCAGTTTCCTCACAGTGCTAGCATATATACTTCAATGGAAAATATCAATCACCTGTTTTTTTTTTTAAATTTGACCCCTTTTTCTCCCCAATTTCGGGGTATCCAATTGTTGTAGTAGCTACTATCTTGTCTCATCGCTACAACTCCCGTACGGGCTCGGGAGAGAGGAAGATTGAATGTCATGCGTCCTCCGATACACTACCCATCCCAACCAGCCGCACTGCTTCTTAACACCCGGAAGCCAGCCAACCCGGAAGCCAGCCGCACCAATGTGTCGGAGGCTACCTTGGTTAGCGCGCACTGCGCCTGGCCCGCCACAGGAGTCGCTGGTGCATGATGAGACAAGGACATCCCTACCGACCAAGCCCTCCCTAACCCGGACGACGCTAGGCCAATTGTGCGTCGCCCCACGGACCTCCCGGTCGCGGCAGGTTACGACAGAGCCTGGGCGCGAACCCAGGGACTCTGATGGCACAGCTGCCGCTGCAGTACATACAGCAGTACAGCGCCCTTAACCGGGAGGCTCAATCACCTGTTAAATTCAGCTGTGTAGCCTACTATAAACTGCACTGCCTATGTGATTGCATAGCCTACAGCAAAACTTGAAATAAATAGCCTATCTATTTACTAGGCTACTAGGCCAAATTAAATGAGAGATGCGAATGCTAATTTGATGTATGGCTCCTTCAGATACATGAACCCATTACAGCCAGAGAAGGTGAGGAATGTAGTCTGCCGTCATGATCATCATAAAATAAATAGGAAATAGATTTCTGTGTCTATTTATACAGTATTAGATTCCAAAAATAAAACACAGATTTTCACTCTTCTCACTAACGGCACATGGCTCCTTTACAATACTTCAACCCCTAGATAGATATTGTGTGTACGTGTGGTCTAAAGTTTGCAGGAAGCAAGTTCAGTTTTTATAAAAGCAAACTTTTGTTGTATATTTAAGTTTATAAATCAGTCCATTTGATTTATAACAGGAAACATGAGTATGTGTGACATGCGCCAAGTTCATAAATGGCAATATTTGTATAGGTACATATTATTTGGATGTGTCTGTTATAGATATGTGATGGATGTGTCTGTTATAGATATGTGATGGATGTGTCTGTTATAGATATGTGATGGATGTGTCTGTTATAGATATGTGATGGATGTGTCTGTTATAGATATGTGATGGATGTGTCTGCTATAGATACAGTGCCTTGCGAAAGTATTCGGCCCCCTTGAACTTTGCGACCTTTTGCCACATTTCAGGCTTCAAACATAAAGGTATAAAACTGTATTTTTTTGTGAAGAATCAACAACAAGTGGGACACAATCATGAAGTGGAACGACATTTATTGGATATTTCAAACTTTTTTAACAAATCAAAAACTGAAAAATTGGGCGTGCAA
Organism: Oncorhynchus clarkii lewisi; assembly: GCF_045791955.1. Classification (NCBI taxonomy): domain Eukaryota; kingdom Metazoa; phylum Chordata; class Actinopteri; order Salmoniformes; family Salmonidae; genus Oncorhynchus; species Oncorhynchus clarkii. The sequence goes on from NC_092148.1 coordinate 5,506,150, forward strand.
AATTATTCAGCCCCTTTACTTTCAGTGCAGCAAACTCTCTCCAGAAGTTCAGTGAGGATCTCTGAATGATCCAATGTTGACCTAAATGACTAATGATGATAAATACAATCCACCTGTGTGTAATCAAGTCTCCGTATAAATGCACCTGCACTGTGATAGTCTCAGAGGTCCGTTAAAAGCGCAGAGAGCATCATGAAGAACAAGGAACACACCAGGCAGGTCCGAGATACTGTTGTGAAGTTGTTTAAAGCCGGATTTGGATACAAAAATATTTCCCAAGCTTTAAACATCCCAAGGAGCACTGTGCAAGCGATAATATTGAAATGGAAGGAGTATCAGACCACTGCAAATCTACCAAGACCTGGCCGTCCCTCTAAACTTTCAGCTCATACAAGGAGAAGACTGATCAGAGATGCAGCCAAGAGGCCCATGATCACTCTGGATGAACTGCAGAGATCTACAGCTGAGGTGGGAGACTCTGTCCATAGGACAACAATCAGTCGTATATTGCACAAATCTGCCCTTTATGGAAGAGTGGCAAGAAGAAAGCCATTTCTTAAAGATATCCATAAAAAGTGTTGTTTAAAGTTTGCCACAAGCCACCAGGGAGACACACCAAACATGTGGAAGAAGGTGCTCTGGTCAGATGAAACCAAAATTGAACTTTTTGGCAACAATGCAAAATGTTATGTTTGGCGTAAAAGCAACACAGCTCATCACCCTGAACACACCATCCCCACTGTCAAACATGGTGGTGGCAGCATCATGGTTTGGGCCTGCTTTTCTTCAGCAGGGACAGGGAAGATGGTTAAAATTGATGGGAAGATGGATGGAGCCAAATACAGGACCATTCTGGAAGAAAACCTGATGGAGTCTGCAAAAGACCTGAGACTGGGACAGAGATTTGTCTTCCAACAAGACAATGATCCAAAACATAAAGCATAATCTACAATGGAATGGTTCAAAAATAAACATATCCAGGTGTTAGAATGGCCAAGTCAAAGTCCATACCTGAATCCAATCGAGAATCTGTGGAAAGAACTGAAAACTGCTGTTTTGCAAGGAGGAATGGGAAAAAATGTCAGTCTCTCGATGTGCAAAACTGATAGAGACATACCCCAAGCGACTTACAGCTGTAATCGCAGCACAAGGTGGCGCTACAAAGTATTAACTTAAGGGGGCTGAATAATTTTGCACGCCCAATTTTTCAGTTTTTGATTTGTTAAAAAAGTTTGAAATATCCAATAAATGTCGTTCCACTTCATGATTGTGTCCCACTTGTTGTTGATTCTTCACAAAAAATACAGTTTTATATCTTTATGTTTGAAGCCTGAAATGTGGCAAAAGGTCGCAAAGTTCAAGGGGGCCGAATACTTTCGCAAGGCACTGTATGTGATGTGGTATAATAGCATAGAGTCCATTCAAATGTTGAACTTTCCCTCAGCTGTCAAGGAGTCTGAATTTGTGGACTACAGTGCAACATTTAGTGACAGCCGAGATGCCAGCGTAGACGTGGAGACAAAATTGGCGGCAGATGCAGTTAATGTAAACTTTAACATGGGGGCAAAACACGCCTCCACACACAAGTCGTCCCTTGGCAAACTGAAGAAAGAAGAGGTTGACCTGAAGTGGTTACAAAACAACTCAAAACACAAGTAAGCTACCCTTTTATATAGAGTCATAAAGTAGATCAGAGTCAATGGTTAGACATCAGAATGGGGAAGAGGAAGTTTGAAAGGAAAGTTACAAGTGGGTCTTTGTCCATGTGTAAACACACACTATGATCAGTGAAACATGCTAAAACATTTGTAACATAATGTGACTGTGCCCCTGGGAGTTGAAGTGAACAACATAACTCACACAAAATTCCAGCTAAAAGCGGAAACAATCAATTTGATGCGAGTCAACTTCATGCCATTTCCAAAACCTTGTATTTCTGTCGAGCGAGAGACAGTTTCAGGGACTTAAAAAAAAACTTACCGGCACCCCTAATGGAGAAAGTTCCAGATTTTGTCTAAATTGATTCAACGGCAGTTAACCTAGAGGTTAAGAGAGCTGGGCCAGTAACTGAAAGGTCACTGGTTAGAACCCCCAGAATCCACCCAAGGTGGAAAAATCTGCTGTTCTCTTGAACAAGGCAGGTAACAACCCAAAAACACATGCTCCCCGGAGACCGATGACTTGACCGTCGATTTAGGCAGCTACCCGTAACTCTCTGATTCAGAGGGGTTGGGTTAAACGCAGAAGAAACATTTAGTTGAATGCATTCAGTTGTGCAACTGATTAAGTATCCCCGTTGCATCATTTATTTGTGTCTCTCCTGCAGGCTTCTGGACATGTCCCACTATCTGATCCAGGAGGCCCGTAATAGTAGGTCTGTGTTTGGGGTGGTGATGGAGAGGATTGTGACGAGTGAGCCGTGCTCGATAAGAGTAAAGAAGCATCAGGCTGGAAAATGTGGTGCTGAAGGGAAGGTCACTGGAGTCCCGGTAGGTGTGAGAACAAGAGTAACCAGCCAGCCAGCACTTCTCAAATAACTGGTGACTGAGGCAGCACACCACTGCAGGCAAGCTGATATCCAACCCATGTGTCGGTAGCCGACATGGTGGTATGACGATATCCAAATCACGATAGCGTATCACAGATTTAAAGTGGAAGTCAATTAAGTCCATTTTTGTTGTAGAAACATAAATGGTTTGTTTCTGATTAACTCTAGTTTTTGGTTTATTTACAGGTGTCTGTAAAGGCGAAAGGCAAAGTACAAGAAGTCAAAGATGTGTTCCTGGAGATTCCTAAAAACACTGTCATTGCCTACAGCATTGATGAGATCATGGTCCAACTCGATGGACACTTTGGTGAGGGAGTAGTTCATTATAATAACTTGGATTCTTTGGTTTTCACTTTGGTATACCTTCATCGATCTACTAGTACAAAGCCACTCTATCCTTCAATGTGCTTATCCAGTACACTATCCAGTCTGTCTGGGGTTATAACTGGTTATATTCTATTACAGACACATTAATGTACACTGTTAAATTATATGTGAGCTAAACATAAACAAAATATATAATATATACACTGAGTGTACAAAACATTAACCTCTTACAGGTAGGCGAGACGCTAACGTCTCAACTGGCCAATTGCTGGGGGAAATGCAGAGCGCCAGATTCAAAAGATTCAAATAAAATGCTATAAAATTCAAACTTTCATTAAATCACACATGTAAGATACTCAATTAAAGCTACACTCGTTGTGAATCCAGCCAACATGATTCATCAGATTCTAAAAATGCTTTTCGGCAAAAGCATAAGAAGCTATTATCTGATAGCCTGCACCATCTGCACCAGCAGTGAACAAAGGAGCTAGCATATTACAACCCTGCGGGCGCTACACAAAACACTGAAATAAAATATAAAACATGCATTACCTTTGATGAGCTTCTTTTGTTGGCACTCCAATATGTCCCATAAACATCACAATTGGTCCTTTTGTTCGATTAATTCCGTCCATATATATCGGAAATGTCCATTTATAAAGCGCGTTTGATACAGAAAAAAACAGCTAACAAAAACTACAAAATATTTCAAAAGTTGCCTATAAACTTTGCCAAAATATTTCAAACTACTTTTGTAATACAACGTCAGGTATTTTTAAACGTTAATAATCGATCAAATTGTAGACGGGGCAATCTGTATTCAATACAGGAAAGAAAACAAACCAGCACTGCTTTTCACATCTTACGCAACTCACAAAAGTGTCCCCAGTTCCGAGTTGGTCTACTTCTTCATTGCACAAAGGAATAACCTCAACCAAATTCCAAAGACTGGCGACACCTAGTGGAAGCGGTAGGAACTGAAAATAGGTTCCTATGAAATATCCCATGGCAAAGACCATATAGGGAACAGAGAGAGGAAAAAAAAATCTGAACAGTTAGTCCTCAGGGTTTTGCCTGCTACATAAGTTCTGTTATACTCACAGATATGATTCAACAGTTTTAGAAACTTCTGAGTGTTTTCTATCCAAATCTATGAATAATATGCATATCTTATATTCTTGGCATGAGTAGCAGGAAGTTGAAATTGGGCACGCTATTTATCCAAAAGTGGAAATTCTGCCCCCTAGTTTTATTAAAAACACCTGCTCTTTCCATGACAGGCTGACCAGGTGAATCCAGGTGATGCTATTATCCCTTATTGATGTGAACACTTTCCTAATATTGAGTCTTTGCCCTCATAACAGCCTCAATTCGTTCAGGGCATGGACTCTACAAGGTGTCGAAAGCATTCCACAGGGATGTTCATCCATGTTGATGTCAATGCTTCCCACAGCTGTGTCAAGTTGGCTGGATATCCTTTGAGCGGGAAATACCCAGCAGCATTGCAGTTCTTGACATAAACGACGTGGGCCTGGCACCTACTACCATACCCCGTTCAAAGGCGCTTAAATATTTTGTCTTGCACATTCACCCTCTGAATGGCACACATACATAATCCATGTCTCAATTTCCTCAAGGGTAGAAAATCCTTCTTTAACCTGTCTCCTCCCCTTCAGCTACACTGATGAAGTGGATTTAACAAGTAACATCAATAAGGGATCGTATCTTTCACCTGGTCAGTTTGTGTTGATGGGTTCTGACTTTTCTAAATATTGTTAATTTCAGGTATCCTATTGAAATATTGAGTGCCATGGTCTGTTTCTAAACCAGAAGTTAATGCTTATTACCGGGGTGGCAGGATAGCCTAGTGGTTAGAGTGTTGGACTAGTAACCGGAAGGTTGCAAGTTCAAAAACCCCTGAACAGGCAGTTAACCCACTGTTCCTAGGCTGTCATTGAAAATAAGAATTTGTTCTTAACTGACTTGCCTAGTTAAATAAAGGTAAAAATAAAATAAATTAAGCTTGGTTTGTGTTGAGTCACTGATAAGGGTGGAGAGATGTGGTTTAGTGAGGAATGGAGGTCAGGTATTTCCGGCATCACTTAATTTCATACAGCCTTGCTAGTCCAGGAGATAAATCAAAGGCTATAACACAATTAGGATGATAACATTCTCCAGATCAGGAAATAAACTATACAAAGTCCTAGTGTACAAGTGTAGATTCAAGTTCACTGGTACATCATTGGTCTAAAACCATAATCTAACCCTTCTGTGTTCACTGGTTACAGTACATCACTGGTCTAAGACTGTAATCTAACCCTTCTGTGTTCACTGGTTACAGTACATCACTGGTCTAAGACTGTAATCTAACCCTGCTGTGTTCACTGGTTACAGTACATCATTGGTCTAATACCCTGTTCTCTTGGCTATAGAGGTGCGCTCCTTTGGAAAGGGTGGGTTTGAAAGAGCCTGGAACCTTCTAGGTTCATGCAATATGTCCGCGGTGGTGTCGCTCCCAAAGGAATGCCTCCTTCGTCAAGGTAATGATGCCACTGGATTGACAGAGCAGCTGTGTTTCTCCCTTCTCCATTTTCCTTACAGTTGTAGTTTAAATGAATCTGGTGATTTGATTGATGTGGTAATTGTTTGTATACTGTAAGTCTAGTGATGCTGTAGTGAATGTACTGTATGTTGTTATTTGGGTGAAGCAGAAGCCCTAAATGTCAAGCCTATCCTTTAGTTACAATTGCAGCACATTTGTTGTGACTTTTTAAGTAATTCATAGAAAATAACATACTTTGAAATAGTGGCAGTTGAGTCCTGTGATTCTCTCAATCTGGATACAAACTTTGTGTTGTTTACCACTGGGCACAGATGTCAGTCAGTTCAACGTCTAGTTTTGAATGACATTTGATTGAGGCTGTAAACTAACATGAATTCAACAAACACATTCACCATGTCTTTGGATTTAGGTCAAAAGTAGGTTGAAAAAAAGACTACATTCTATTTATTACCTTGATGATTTTCCCACTTTATTCAACATCACTACATGTACATGTTTTTGTTGAAAGTGGAAACAATGTTGTTTCAACCTGTTTTTGTTTACAGTCTGTTGTGTGTTGACAGAACTGGCGGAACTGAGGGGTCATTTCCAGGTGCTGTCATCCCTGCCAACAGCTAAACGCTCCTCTCTGCTCCAGCTCCTCAAGACAACCATGGAGGACAGAGAGGCAGTTAGTGTACTGGAGAGTGTGGTGAGGCACTATTACGGATTACAAGCACTTAAAATAAATCAGTGGAGCTTTAGAGAAAAGTCTCTGAGGTACTATACCACTCAGTATTTCAGTTCCCTTCAGTTTCTCATCTACACTCTTGTATGGCCGTCTCTCTCCTCACAGCTGGATCAGATGTTGGTTGATGAGACACCTGCCATGGATGATCTTATGGAGGAGACTGAGAAGCAGACAGTCCAGACCATACTGGACCTTTTACATGAGTCTGATGGAACAAATGAGGGCCAGACATACGACGAGTCACCCTCACTGCTCTGTTCCGTCAACCTCATTGTCAGCGCCATGAATGGTGAAATAGAGCAGAATTACATTACATCATCAGTTTATCATTACGTGGATCAATTCTGTTTCAACAACTTTTTTGATAATGACGTAACTTAACCTTTGACCCTGTCAACTGCGACACTCTTCCCGTTCCAGTTTCATGTCATGTGTTCACACGGCTCTAAATGAAGAAACGTTCATTAGTAGCACTGGTGCTCCCAACTTAAAAAAGTGTGCATATTTATTTTGTAGAAATGCCAGATGGGTGTCTCTCTGTGTTGGGATCCTGTTGCAGTCCTCCAATCTTACAGGCCCTGCAGATTCTGGTGAGTTCACACTTCCCCTTTTGCTACACTGGTAAACAAGTCTGTATACTTCTTCAAAAATACTGTACACTTAGCCTGGTAAACAGGTCTGTATTCAATACTTTACTGTATGTCCCAATCATCCATTTTTTTCTGACTAATCATATCAGATCTTTTTCAGAGCTGATCTGATTGTCTAAACGCAGCCATACAGGCACAATACAGCAGTATATAATCATATTCCTGTGCTGCTTGTCCTCCAGGTGCAGCATGTGGCAGCAGGGAGTGGGGAGACCCTCTCTCTGAGAGATGCAGGTCTGGCTGTTCTGACTGAGGAGGAGCTGTATCAGAGGATAGAGAGTCTCTTTGGTCTCTCTGAAGTTACACTGAAGAGAGAGGGGGACACACTGAGGACAGAGATGAAGGACCAGCCTGGATACCTTCCTCTAGTCATGAGTATCACTGTGAAAGGCCTGGCCTCTTTAGTGCAAGGAGGGAGAGAGAGGGAGAGAGAGAGAGAGACCATGCAACTTCTAGTTGAGCTGAAGAACTAGTGAAGAACAGTGAATGTATCCTTGTAATGTTTTCAGTAAAGTTCAACACACGATATCAGACGTCCCGACCTCCATTCTTCTAGTCATTAGATAATACAACATAAAGTGGGACATTACAGAGGGGGGAGGGAGGGAGGGAGGGAAGGAGGGGGGAGGGAGGGAGGGGATCCTACGTTTGAGCATTGTCAAGTGACCCACATGACAATAACAGAAACAGAATCCTGTTCAAAATCCTGTTCACCAGAATCATGTCCCAAAAACAAGTCTGTTATTCTTGTAGACTCATTTGAAAGTGTAAACTTTCTCACATTACTGTGCTACCAGGTTCAAAAAGTATAAGAGGAAGTCCAGCACCCTGGTAATCTTGATGTCTAGAGAACCAGTGTGATTAAGTTGTTATTAATGATTCATTTTAATATTGATTCTTTACTCAAAGATAACATCGCCAATGCTCAATATGTGGTGTCAGTATGATAGTCCATCTCTGTGATATCTGTGAGATTCAGTGTTTGAACAACAAAAACATTTTGTCATCAGAAACCCTATGCGGTGTGTGTGTGAGTGTGTGTGTGTGGGTGAGGGGGTATGAGTGGGTTTATGTGTGGGTATGTGTCTATACATATGAATGGGAGAGTGAAGGAGGGTGAATATGAATATATGTAGGAGGGTGGGAGAGAATGGGTGTGTGGAGGACTAAGCTATATGTTGTGTGTGAATGAAGGAGAATGAATGAGGAAGTAGAGGGGAGGTGGTGATAAACTGGGTCTGGTGGATAAGAGGGTAAGGATGGAAGGGTGGGACAAGCTTGGCTTGGGGAGGCAAGGGGGAGTAAAGATGGGAGATGGGGTTAAGCATGGCTTTGGTGGGGTTAAGGGGGGAGAACAGGGAGGGGGGGTGGAGAGGGATGGATATTGTTAGAGAGAGAGAAGGAACAACTTAATTCTTCTACGTTGTCATCGCATTTCTTTATGACTTGTAAAACCGTTACAACATGAATAAGGATGTTGAAACATTATTATTCCTTGTTTGTCATTACAACTAAGATGTAATGGTGGTTATTGGTGAGAATGAAGAGGGTCTATATCCAGGGGATTGGGATTGGGTGACTGGGAGGGCATTAGACATTTCTCTGAGGTGAGGGGCTATATCCAGGGGATTGGGACGGGGTGACTGGGAGGGCATTAGACACTTCTCTGAGGTGAGGGGCTATATCCAGGGGATTGGGATGGGGTGACTGGGAGGGCATTAGACACTTCTCTGAGGTGAGGGGCTATATCCAGGGGATTGGGACGGGGTGACTGGGAGGGCATTAGACACTTCTCTGAGGTGAGGGGCTATATCCAGGGGATTGGGACGGGGTGACTGGGAGGGCATTAGACACTTCTCTGAGGTGAGGGGCTATATCCAGGGGATTGGGATGGGGTGACTGGGAGGGCATTAGACACTTCTCTGAGGTGAGGGGCTATATCCAGGGGATTGGGACGGGGTGACTGGGAGGGCATTAGACACTTCTCTGAGGTGAGGGGCTATATCCAGGGGATTGGGACGGGGTGACTGGGAGGGCATTAGACACTTCTCTGAGGTGAGGGGCTATATCCAGGGGATTGGGATGGGGTGACTGGGAGGGCATTAGACACTTCTCTGAGGTGAGGGGCTATATCCAGGGGATTGGGATGGGGTGACTGGGAGGGCATTAGACACTTCTCTGAGGTGAGGGGCTATATCCAGGGGATTGGGACGGGGTGACTGGGAGGGCATTAGACACTTCTCTGAGGTGAGGGGCTATATCCAGGGGATTGGGATGGGGTGACTGGGAGGGCATTAGACACTTCTCTGAGGTGAGGGGCTATATCCAGGGGATTGGGATGGGGTGACTGGGAGGGCATTAGACATTTCTCTGAGGTGAGGGGCTATATCCAGGGGATTGGGATGGGGTGACTGGGAGGGCATTAGACACTTCTCTGAGGTGAGGGGCTATATCCAGGGGATTGGGATGGGGTGACTGGGAGGGCATTAGACACTTCTCTGAGGTGAGAGGGGCTATATCCAGGGGATTGGGATGGGGTGACTGGGAGTGCATCAGACATTTCTCTGAGGTGAGGGGCTATATCCAGGGGATTGGGATGGGGTGACTGGGAGGGCATCAGACACGTTTTTTGAGGTGAGAGGGGCTATATGCAGGGGATTGGGATGGGGTGACTGATGGGGCATTAGACACTTCTCTGAGGTGAGGGGCTATATCCAGGGGATTGGGATGGGGTGACTGGGAGGGCATTAGACACTTCTTTGAGGTGAGGGGCTATATCCAGGGGATTGGGACGGGGTGACTGGGAGGGCATCAGGCACTTTTTTGAGGTGATGGGCTATATCCAGGGGATTGGGATGGGGTGACTGGGAGGGCATTAGACACTTCTCTGAGGTGAGGGGCTATATCCAGGGGATTGGGATGGGGTGACTGGGAGGGCATTAGACACTTCTCTGAGGTGAGAGGGGCTATATCCAGGGGATTGGGATGGGGTGACTGGGAGGGCATCAGGCACTTTTCTGAGGTGAGGGGCTATATCCAGGGGATTGGGATGAGGTGACTGGAAGTGCATCAGACATTTCTTTGAGGTGAGGGGCTATATACAGGGGATTGGGATTGGGTGACTGGGAGGGCATCAGACACTTCTGAGGCGAGGGGCTATATCCAGGGGATTGGGATGGGGTGACTGGGAGGGCATCAGACACTTCTCTGAGGTGAGGGGCTATATCCAGGGGATTGGGATGGGGTGACTGGGAGTGCATCAGACATTTCTCTGAGTGATAGAATAATTTGCATGTTTAAGATAATGACTAAAGTATTCCACCCTGAAACCATACAATTGTATGAAATGTGTTAGAGTCATAATTCAATAATGTGACTAGGTCATTGTGTTACTATTTCACAATATGAGCTGGGTATAGTTGAGACATTCAAGGCCAACTGAACTGTCGACTTGTGAGAACTCTGGAACCAATAACAGGAAAGAGGCCTCCCCAACCTAGGTAGGGGAGTAACTGTTAGAAATGGCTAGGCTTGCAGAAGAGAATGAGAAACTATGTGTTAGTATTGTATAAAAATACAGCCCACCTAAGGAGAGGTGGAGTTTCTTCTGGTGTGTGTGTGTGTGTGTGTGTGTGTGTGTGTTATAAAAATATTGTGTTCTCATTTTGAAGTCAGAGCGCTCTCTGAATAAAGTATTGATCTGTTGCAGAATCTGAGACTGTGTCTAATTCTTTATTAATCTGAGATTTAAGACCTCTGGGGAAATAGCCAAAGCTTGAGTGATAGTTGAGTTCAACCATTGGGATAAAAAATCTTGTGACATTAGATACTTCTCTGAGGTGAGGGGCTATATCCAGGGGATTGGGATGGGGTGACTGGGAGGGCATTAGACACTTCCCTGAGGAGAGAGGGGCTATATCCAGGGGATTGGGATGGGGTGACTGGGATGGCATTAGATACTTCTCTGAGGAGAGAGGGGCTATATCCAGGGGATTGGGATTGGGTGACTGGGAGGGCGTTAGACACTTCCCTGAGGAGAGAGGGGCTATATCCAGGGGATTGGGATGGGGTGACTGGGAGGGCATTAGACACTTCTCTGAGGAGAGAGGGGCTATATCCAGGGGAGTGGGATGAGGTGACTGGGAGGGCATTAGACACTTCTCTGAGGAGAGAGGGGCCATATCCAGGGGATTGGGATTGGGTGACTGGGAGGGCGTTAGACACTTCCCTTAGGTGTGCGTGGGGCCTCCACCAGAGTATGTTAGCGGTGCGGAGCTGGAGCGGAGCGAGGAGCAGAGATTCCCAAAGGCTGTAGCGTCGGCTTTCTCTGCCGCTCCAATTTCGCCCCAGTAGCGCTCACTTCACGAGCTCTGGGCATGCCCGCCCCAGCATGCCCGCCCCAGCATGCCCGCCCCAGCATGCCCGCCCCAGCATGTATTTGTAGTCTACTTGTGTGCTGCTAATTGACCCTTGCTTTAGCTATTGTCATGGAGTTCACTAAATATTTTCATAAAGAAACTGATAAAACACACAGGTGTTAAATCAAGGTGACTTATAAAGATGAGGACCAAGAGCAAGAGAGAGAGAGTGTGGCGATGCAGTGTCCACTCTTATGTGTAAGGCTTGGATGCCACCTGCTGGTAGGTTATAGAACGGATGCCATTGTTCTATGCGGCATATGGCAGTTGTTACGCGCTGGCTACATGAAACTTCCACAACTAAAGAATCATTATGGAATCTGAAAAGACAACCCAAAAGTATGATGGTGTACTTACTACATGCACATGCTAAAAAAAAGGAATGAGGTGGGTAGATAACGAAGTGTGTCATTGGAGCAAAGAATTTATAAACTAAAAATCATCTAATTTTTGTTCTATTTTATTTTATTTATTTAACCTTTATTTAACGAGGCAAGTCTGTTAAGAACAAATTCTCATTTACAATGACGGCCTACCTAAAGGCAAAAGGCCTCCTGCGGGGACGGGGGCTTGGATTAAAAAAAAAAAAAAGATAGGACAAACATACATCAAGACAACACAACACAACATAAAGAGAGACCTAAAGACAACAACATAGCGAGGCAGCAACACATGACAATACAACATGGTAGCAACACAACATGGTAGTAGCACAAAACATGACAAAAGCACAAAGGGCAAGAAGGTAAGAGTCAATAATACATCACACAAAGCAGCCACAACTGTCAGTAAGAGTGTCCGTGATTGAGTCTTTAAATTAAGAGATTGAGATAAAACTGTCCAGTTTGAGTGTTTGTTGCAGTTTGTTCCAGTCGCTAGCTGCAGAGAAAATGAGCGACCCAGGGATGTGTGTGCTTTAGGGACCTTTAACAGAATGTGACTGGCAGAACGGGTGTTGTATGTGGAGGATGAGGGCTACAGTAGATATCTCAGATAGGGGGGAGTGAGGCCTAAGAGGGTTTTATAAATAAGCATCAACCAGTGGGTAATGTGTTGGGTCTACAGAGATGACCAGTTTACAGAGGACTATAGAGTGCAGTAATGTGTCCCATAAGGAGAATTGGTGGCAAATCTGATGGCCGAATGGTAAAGAACATCTAGCCGCTCGAGAGCACCCTCACCCGCTGATCTATAAATTACTCCGTGATCTAGCATGGGTAGGATGAATCAGGGTTAGTTTGGCAGCTGGAGTGAAAGAGGAGCAATTACGATAGAGGAAACCAAGTCTAGATGTAACTTTAGCCTGCAGCTTTGATATGTGCTGAGAGAAGGACAGTGTACCGTCTAGCCATACTCCCAAGTACTTGTATGAGGTGACTACATCAAGCTCTAAACCCTCAGAGGTAGTAATCACACCTGTGGGGAGAGGGGCATTCTTCCTACCAAACCACATAACCTTTGTTTTGGAGGGGTTCAGAAGAAGGTTAAGGGTAGATAAAGCTTGTTGGACACTAAGAAACCTTTGTTGTAGAGCATTTCACACAAAATCCGGGGAGGGACCAGCTGAGTTTTAAGACTGTATCATCTGTATATAAATGGATGAGAGAGCTTCCTACTGCCTGAGCTATGTTGTTGATGTAAATTGAGGAGAGCGTGGGGCTTAGGATCAAGCCTTGGGGTACTCCCTTGGTGACAGGCAGTATTATCTACACAATAGGCCATCATTGATTTTGGCCCAATAGGCCTAGCTTATTCCCACATTCAAGGAGCTGTCCGTTTTGATTTGGGTTATTTTACCTAAAAACCTTTAGGCCTACCTATAGAAGAAGAAAACCATACTCTGCATCCCTGCCCAGCCTGGCAAGAGTGGCCAAACGGGTGTTAAGCATCCCCAGTGGCTCTGCAGGTGTGGAGAGGATGTTCTCCGCTGATGGTCGGCTCTCCAGACACCATAGCATGAGCCTGAAGCCACAGACTGGCCAAACTCCTGTTGCACTAATGAGTCATCTTTCATTTAATTTGTATTTAATTCTAAGTAAGTCACTGCCTATATGCACAATTTATAGACACCATCGCATGAGCCTGAAGTCACAGACTGGCCAAACTCCTGTTTCTAAAAATGAATTCAAAGTCACTAATGAAACATCTTTCGTTTAATTTGTATTTAATTCTCAGTAAGTCACAGCCTATATGCACAATTTATAGACTATAATGATTTAATACAACTAAATGTTGTTTAAATGCTGCACACTTTATGTACCTACAAGCCTACTGTGTCGCACATGCAAATGCTTCACAATATATTTCTTTGTAGGCTGTAGACTTGACATCATTAAAATAATATAGCCTAAATAATTCCCTGTCTGGCTCCTGACCTATTTAGAGTGTTTGTGTAGCCTATTTGAAATTATGTTTGCCTCTTACGTTCACTTGTCCTTGTTCATTCAAATACTTTTCTTATGGTTTGGTTTCAATACTTAAAAACCAATTAGTAGTTTTAAAATAGATATGTGTTGGTTAAAATGTGGTTTTAATGCACAATCGAGAGCATCCTGTCGGGCTGTATCACCGCCTGGTACGGCCACTGCCCTGCCCACAACCGCAAGGCTCTCCAGAGGGTAGTGAGGTCTGCACAACGCATCACCGGGGGCAAACTACCTGACCTCCAGGACACCTACACCACCCGATGTCACAGGAAGGCCATAAAGATCATCAAGGACAACAACCACCCGAGCCACTGCCTGTTCACCCCGCTATCATCCAGAAGGCGAGGTCAGTACAGGTGCATCAAAGCAGGGACCGAGAGACTGAAAAACAGCTTCTATCTCAAGGCCATCAGACTGTTAAACAGCCACCACTAACATTGAGTGGCTGCTGCCAACATACTGACTCAATCTCTAGCCACATTAATAATTAAAACGGGATGTAATAAATGTATCACTAGTCACTTGGCTATGTTTGTGTAACCCGTAGTGATAGTATACATTCCACATGAAGTGCTGTTTGTCTGTAATCTCTCCGCTGGGCATGAATAAACATAAATTAATTTAAGCTTGACTTTGGGGTCCTTTAGTGGTAACTACCACGACAGTGTGACAGTTGAACAAAGTTCCTAAGTTATATTCTTGAATAATCAATGGGCAACAAGGGTCCTTATTACAGTGTAATTCCATGTGTAACAAGTAGTGTAGTTAAGTGTAACAACTCATAATTACAGTGTAATAACAACATGTGTGGTTAATGGTGGTTAATTGCAGTCTGGAACTACAGAACAAGACATTTGTGGAGTGGTTGAAAAACGTGTTTTAATGACTCCAACCTAAGTGTATGTATAAACCTACCAGTCTGCCTCTATGACCTTTGCAACAATTTATAATTTGACAAATGTGACCTCTCCCATGCCAGTAGGCGAGCCAGACCAAGAATGAATGAATTCCATTAATTCATTAACCAGTGCAGCCTGTGTAGGTGTTACGGCTTCTAGGAATAGTGGGTGGAGGAGTCAGGCGCAGAGAGCAGGTTAGTTCTGTTATTCCAAAGACAGTGAAAACAGACATGCCAAACACAAGGGAGCATGAAACATCCCGTCCAAACAACAGGACTAGAACTGTCCGGAAAAATAGAAACCACAAAATCATCCAACATCATGAACAGAGAACAAGCCCAATATCCAGCGGGCCTGGTGCCCTTAAACAGCCTACAAACAAAACTCAACTCAAAACAGGTGTACCCAATTAGAGCAAACTAACAGACACAAACGGAAAGGGAATCGATGGCAGCTAGTAGGTCGGCGACGAGGACCACCGAGCGCCGCCCGAACAGGAAGAGGCACCATCTTCGGTGAGATTCGTGACAGTAGGCTTATTGGATATTTATTTAAATCATTATTTATTGATGTTCTTCTCTCTTATCATCATTAAATCGCTGCTAGATAACTACATGCCAACATAACAACGTTGAATGAGTAGAATGAAGACGGGGTCAAATCATGACAAAATAACTAAAGACCAGCCCTCGTTAAAATAATGTTTTTAATTAAAACATTTAATTAATATTTGTATAAATATGTTGGCAATCGTTTTTATAAAAGCAATAATGCCCTGGAACCCAGGGATTATCGTGTGATAACTCCCCCTAAGGGCTGTTTCCGGTCCTCGGCAAACAGCCCTTAGTCTGAGTTATCATAACATTACAATAAAAATAATAAGAATAAAAGTTAGGGATAAAAATACAAATGTGGCGAGATTTCTATCAACAACAATACACTTCTTCATACTTGTCAGCATCTGTAGTATTATAGTTACATTTGAACTAATGTCACAGATCTTTCTAGAGGCTGATCAGGACAGAGGTCATTCAACACCATGTGTTATTTCACTTCCCTTTCCCTGTAGGTCAGACTCATGGTTTTCAAAACATTCAAAACATTTTCTATGCCAGGTTTATATTGGGGTTTTCAGGACATTTGTTCAGAAGTCAAGTGATGTGTGTAATAAAACTGTTTCTTCTTTATCTAACCTTCATCTAACCTGACCTGACCGTGGCCCACATTCCTCACTAATCCACAGCTATCCAACCTTTTCAGTGACCACAACCATGTGATTGCTTTTTCCCTCACTTAGTAACTTTCCAGACCCTTAGCTCTTATCCACCCTCCATTGACCCCATCATATGCACTACCAGTCAAAGGTTTTAGAACTCATTCAAGGGTTGTTCTTTATTTTGACTATTTTCTACATTGTAGAATAATAGTGAAGACATAAACTATGAAATAATACATATGGAATCATGTAGTAACCAAAAAAGTGTTAAATAAATCTAAAAATATTTTATATTTGAGATTCTTCAAATAGCCACCCTTTGCCTTGATGATAACTTTGCACACTCTTGGCATTCTCTCTTCGCATTCTCTCATTCTCTCACCTATTGCTTCTCATTGGACCCTATGATCACTCAGCTACACATGCCTCTCCCTAATGTCAATATGCCTTGTCTTCTGCTGTTTTGGTTAGTTATTGTTTTATTTCACTGTATAGACCCTAGTCCAGCTCAACATGCCTTAGATAGCTCTTTTGTCACACACCACACACATGGGGAGACCTCACCTGGCTTAGCTGGTGTCTCTAGAGATACAAGCTCTCTCATCGTCACTAAATGCCTAGGTTTACCTCCACTGTACTCACACCATACCCTTGTCTGTATATTATTCCCTGAATCTATTCTACCACCCCCAGAAATCTGCCCCTTTTATTCTCCGTTCCCAACGCACTAGACGACCAGTTCTTATAGCCTTTAGCAGTACCCTTATCCTACTCCTCCTCTGTTCCTCTGGTGATGTAGAGGTGAACCCAGGCCCTGTAGCCCCCAGCATCACACCTATTCCCCAGGTGCTCTCATTTGTTGACTTCTGTAACCATAAAAGCCTTGGTTTCATGCATGTTAACATCAGAATCCTCCTCCCTAACTTTGTTTTATTCGCTGCTTTAGCACAATCTGCCAACCCAGATGTCATAGCTGTGTCTCATTCATGGCTTAGGAAGGCCACCAAAAATTCTGACCTTTCCATCCCTAACTACAACATTTTCCATCAAGATAGAACTGCCAAAGGGGGCGGAGTTGCAATCTACTGCAGAGATGGCCAGCAGAGTTTTGTCATACTATCCAGGTCTGTGCCCAAACAGTTTGAGCTTCTACTTTTAAAAATCCACCTTTCCAGAAATAAGTCTCACTGTTGACGGTTGATATAGACCCCCCTCAGCCCCCACACACATGGGGAGACCTCACCTGGCTTAGCTGGTGTCTCCAGAGATGCAAGCTCTCTCATCGTCACTCAATGCCTAGGTTTACCCCCACTGTACTCACATCATACCCTTGTCTGTACATTATGCCCTGAATCTATTCTACCATGCCCAGAAATCTGCCCCTTTTATTCTCTGTAAGGCAATAAAATAAGCCATAGTGGCGAGGTAATTACGATATAGCAATTAAACACTGGAGTGATAGATTTGCAGAAGATAAATGTGCAAGTAGAGATACTGGAGTGCAAAGGAGCAAAAATAAATAAATAATTTAATTAATACAGTATGGGGATGAGGTAGTTGGATGGGCTATTTACAGATGGGCTATGTACAGGTTCAAGGATCTGTGAGCTGCTTTGACAGCTGGTGCTTGAAGTTAGTGAGGGAGATACAAGTCTCCAGCTTCAGCTATTTTTGCTTGCTATAGTTTGTTCAAGTCATTGGCAGCAGAGAACTGGAAGGAAAGGCACCCAAACGGGGAATTGGCTTTGGGGGTGACCAGTGAAATATACCTGCTGGAGAGCGTGCTGCGGGTGGGTGCTGCTATGGTGACTAATGAACTGAGATAAGGCGGGACTTTACCTAGCAAAGACTTGTAGATGACCTGGAGCCAGTGGGTTTGGCAACGAGTATGAAGCGAGGGCCAGCCAACGAGAGCGTCCAGGTCACAGTGGTGGGTAGTATATGGGGCTTTGGTGACAAAACGGATGGCACTGTGATAGACTGCATCCAATTTGCTGAGTAGAGTGTTGGAGGCTATTTTGTAAATGGCATCGCCGAAGTAGAGGATCGGTAGGATAGTCAGTTTTACGAGGGTATGTTTGGCAGCATGAGTGAAGGAGGCTTTGTTGCGAAATAGGAAGCCGATTCTAGATTTAATTTTGGATTGGAGATACTTAATGTGGGTCTGGGAGGAGAGTTTACAGTCTAACCAGACACCTAGGTATTTGTAGTTGTCCACATATTCTAGGTCAGAACCGTCCAGAGTAGTGATGCTGGGCAGCGATCGGTTTAAAAGCATCGGTTTACTTGCATTTAAGAGCATTTGGAGGCCACGGAAGGAGAGTTGTACGGCATTGAAGCTCGTCTGGAGGTTAGTTAACACAGTGTCCAAAGAAGGGCCAGAAGTATACAGAAGGGTGTCGCCTGCGTAGAGGTGGATCAGAGAATCACCAGCAGCAAGAGCGACATCAAATCAAATCAAATCAAATCAAATCAAATTTTATTTGTCACATACACATGGTTAGCAGATGTTAATGCGAGTGTAGCGAAATGCTTGTGCTTCTAGTTCCGACAATGCAGTAATAACAAGTAATCTAACTAACAATTCCAAACTACTGTCTTGTACACAGTGTAAGGGGATAAAGAATATGTACATAAGGATATATGAATGAGTGATGGTACAGAGCAGCATAGGCAAGATACAGTAGATGGTATCGGGTACAGTATGTACAAATGAGATGAGTATGTAAACAAAGTGGCATAGTGTAGTATAAAGTGGCTAGTGATACATGTATTACATAAGGATACCGTCGATGATATAGAGTACAGTATATACGTATGCGTATGAGATGAATAATGTAGGGTAAGTAACATTTATATAAGGTAGCATTGTTTAAAGTGGCTAGTGATATATTTACATCATTTCCCATCAATTCCCATTATTAAAGTGGCTGGAGTTGAGTCAGTGTCAGTGTGTTGGCAGCAGCCACTCAGTGTTAGTGGTGGCTGTTTAACAGTCTGATGGCCTTGAGATAGAAGCTGTTTTTCAGTCTCTCGGTCCCAGCTTTGATGCACCTGTACTGACCTCGCCTTCTGGATGATAGCGGGGTGAACAGGCAGTGGCTCGGGTGGTTGATGTCCTTGATGATCTTTATGGCCTTCCTGTGACATCGGGTGGTGTAGGTGTCCTGGAGGGCAGGTAGTTTGCCCCCGGTGATGCGTTGTGCAGACCTCACTACCCTCTGGAGAGCCTTACGGTTGAGGGCGGTGCAGTTGCCATACCAGGCGGTGATACAGCCCGCCAGGATGCTCTCGATTGTGCATCTGTAGAAGTTTGTGAGTGCTTTTGGTGACAAGCCGAATTTCTTCAGCCTCCTGAGGTTGAAGAGGCGCTGCTGCGCCTTCTTCACGATGCTGTCTGTGTGAGTGGACCAATTCAGTTTGTCTGTGATGTGTATGCCGAGGAACTTAAAACTTGCTACCCTCTCCACTACTGTTCCATCGATGTGGATAGGGGGGTGTTCCCTCTGCTGTTTCCTGAAGTCCACAATCATCTCCTTAGTTTTGTTGACGTTGAGTGTGAGGTTGTTTTCCTGACACCACACTCCGAGGGCCCTCACCTCCTCCCTGTAGGCCGTCTCATCGTTGTTGGTAATCAAGCCTACCACTGTTGTGTCGTCCGCAAACTTGATGATTGAGTTGGAGGCGTGCGTGGCCACGCAGTCGTGGGTGAACAGGGAGTACAGGAGAGGGCTCAGAACGCAACCTTGTGGGGCCCCAGTGTTGAGGATCAGCGGGGAGGAGATGTTGTTGCCTACCCTCACCACCTGGGGGCGGCCCGTCAGGAAGTCCAGTACCCAGTTGCACAGGGCGGGGTCGAGACCCAGGGTCTCGAGCTTGATGACGAGCTTGGAGGGTACTATGGTGTTGAATGCCGAGCTGTAGTCGATGAACAGCATTCTCACATAGGTATTCCTCTTGTCCAGATGGGTTAGGGCAGTGTGCAGTGTGGTTGAGATTGCATCGTCTGTGGACCTATTTGGGCGGTACGCAAATTGGAGTGGGTCTAGGGTGTCAGGTAGGGTGGAGGTGATATGGTCCTTGACTAGTCTCTCAAAGCACTTCATGATGACGGATGTGAGTGCTACGGGGCGGTAGTCATTTAGCTCAGTTACCTTAGCTTTCTTGGGAACAGGAACAATGGTGGCCCTCTTGAAGCATGTGGGAACAGCAGACTGGTATAGGGATTGATTGAATATGTCCGTAAACACACCGGCCAGCTGGTCTGCGCATGCTCTGAGGGCGCGGCTGGGGATGCCATCTGGGCCTGCAGCCTTGCGAGGGTTAACACGTTTAAATGTCTTACTCACCTCGGCTGCAGTGAAGGAGAGACCGCATGTTTTCGTTGCAGGCCGTGTCAGTGGCACTGTATTGTCCTCAAAGCGGGCAAAAAAGTTATTTAGTCTGCCTGGGAGCAAGACATCCTGGTCCGTGACTGGGCTGGGTTTCTTCCTGTAGTCCGTGATTGACTGTAGACCCTGCCACATGCCTCTTGTGTCTGAGCCGTTGAATTGAGATTCTACTTTGTCTCTGTACTGGCGCTTAGCTTGTTTGATAGCCTTGCGGAGGGAATAGCTGCACTGTTTGTATTCGGTCATGTTACCAGACACCTTGCCCTGATTAAAAGCAGTGGTTCGCGCTTTCAGTTTCACACGAATGCTGCCATCAATCCACGGTTTCTGGTTAGGGAATGTTTTAATCGTTGCTATGGGAACGACATCTTCAACGCACGTTCTAATGAACTCGCACACCGAATCAGCGTATTCGTCAATGTTGTTATCTGACGCAATACGAAACATCTCCCAGTCCACGTGATGGAAGCAGTCTTGGAGTGTGGAGCCAGCTTGGTCGGACCAGCGTTGGACAGACCTCAGCGTGGGAGCCTCTTGTTTTAGTTTCTGTCTGTAGGCAGGGATCAACAAAATGGAGTCGTGGTCAGCTTTTCCGAAAGGGGGGCGGGGCAGGGCCTTATATGCGTCGCGGAAGTTAGAGTAACAATGGTCCAAGGTCTTTCCTCCCCTGGTTGCGCAATCGATATGCTGATAAAATTTGGGGAGTCTTGTTTTCAGATTAGCCTTGTTAAAATCCCCAGCTACAATGAATGCAGCCTCCGGATAAATTGTTTCCAGTTTGCAGAGAGTTAAATAAAGTTCGTTCAGAGCCATCGATGTGTCTGCTTGGGGGGGGATATATACGGCTGTGATTATGATCGAAGAGAATTCTCTTGGTAGATAATGCGGTCTACATTTGATTGTGAGGAATTCTAAATCAGGTGAACAGAAGGATTTGAGTTCCTGTATGTTTCTTTCATCGCACCATGTCACGTTAGTCATAAGGCATACGCCCCCGCCCCTCTTTTTACCAGAAAGATGTTTTTTCCTGTCTGCGCGATGCGTGGAGAAACCTGTTGGCTGCACCGCTTCGGATTGCGTCTCTCCAGTAAGCCACGTTTCCGTGAAGCAAAGAACGTTACAGTCTCTGATGTCCCTCTGGAATGCTACCCTTGCTCGGATTTCATCAACCTTGTTGTCAAGAGACTGGACATTGGCAAGAAGAATGCTAGGGAGTGGTGTGCGCTGTGCCCGTCTCCGGAGTCTGACCAGTAGACCGCCTCGTTTCCCTCTCTTTCGGAGTCGTTTTTTTGGGTCGCTGCATAGGATCCACTCCTTTGTCCTGTTTGTAAGGCAGAACACAAGATCCGCGTCGCGAAAAACATATTCTTGGTCGTACTGATGGTGAGTTGATGCTGATCTTATATTCAGTAGTTCTTCTCGACTGTATGTAATGAAACCTAAGATGACCTGGGGTACTAATGTAAGAAATAACACGTAAAAAAACAAAAAACTGCATAGTTTCCTAGGAACGCGAAGCGAGGCGGCCATCTCTGTCGGCGCCGGAAGTCATCATTGCGCCGGAAGTCATCATCATCATCATCATGGATGTATACAGAGAAGAGAGTCGGCCCGAGAATTGAACCCTGTGGCACACCCATAAAGACTGCCAGAGGTCTGGACAACAGGCCCTCCGATTTGACACACTGAACTCTATCAGAGACAAGAACATCAATAAATAATGATTTAAATAAATATCCAATAGGCCTTCATAGGCTGCACTGGTTAATGAATTAATGGAATTCATGCATTCTTGGTCTGGCTAGCCTACTGGCATGGTGTCAAGTCAGCTACTGTGTGGCAATAAAAACAACATACATTTCATTAGTTCAGTATATTGTTTGCCTTGTTTTCATGAACTCAGAACCAAACCCAATCTCAGTTTAGTTTGCCATTTATTGATTTGAGTTTGTTATTCTGGTAACATCACATTGAAATTGCTAATTAAACTTCATATTGTCACGAGTCATACAGTTAGACACCATCAGTGTTTTAAGGTAAATGCTGTCAATTGTCAAACACCTCCACCTTCATGACTGCACGACCACTGTTTGACATTGAGGCCTTGATGGTCACATAATCACCTTTATAAGTGATACAGGAGCCATCTGCTACACCCCTGGCAAATGTTCTCTCCGTACTGTAATACATCTCATTATAAAGAGTTTGATCACAGCTTTTGTCCCTGTTGAAGATTCCCACTGCGAACCAGTTGGAGTACAAGTCTGGGCACAGAGAACATGACAGCTATTATCTCAGTATCATTATCATTGGAGGGATTGAAGAGCTCATAGGTGAAAACACCAACAGCTCCCCTTGCTGTATCGGCGGTCTTGGTGAACGTGCTGACGTCTCTCTTTGAGGGTCCTACAGTAGGCTCCAAGGGACGTAAGTTGTAGCCACTGTTCATGTGGACCCTAATGATAGATAAAAACATCACAAGGTTACTCCAAAAGGCACCAAAATAGAAAACAATCACACTTTTTGTAAGAGCAAAACAATTTGAGGGCTTGGAGGCAGAGGGTCATAAGTGATATTCTGGCCTAAAATTACACAAATGATGGATTGGTAAATGAGCAACACAATCTCACACTCAATTCGTGCAAATATGTACAAAAAGTATTTAATCAGATTTCACGATTTCAGATTATTGTGTAGCTTAATTTGTGTGAAAATACTCATTTTTGTGGAACTTCATTCATAGGAAAATACATTTTAGGGCAATCTTCGGAACAATCTTTTGAAAGTTATTAGAACAATGCTGTTCTATGAATGAAGTCGGACAAAAATGTGTGCAGTTTCACACGAATTAAGCCACAAAAAAATGCACAAAAGTGCACGAAACCTGCTGAAATACTTGTACATATTTGCACGAATTCAGTGTGAAATCCCTTTACCCACGTAGGTTAGGCCAACCCATCGGATTCTGAAAGAACTTTGATTGGCAAGATTGGGTCTACAATTTGGCAGTCAGGTTTGAAGCACTTTCAGACACTGAATCACAGAGAAAAATTGGAATAGGGGGAGGAGTGAGTAATTCAGAGGCTGGGCCAGGCAAAGTAAACGCTACCAAGAGGATAATAGCCTTTTTTTCAATAACCAAAATTTGGGCATGAACTGATTGGATGGAATGAAAGGTGTCTCGGCTAGTGGTAAATGAGATATGATTCTTCAAATCATGAACTAACCCTACACTAGAAGCAGCGTGCAGGCTGATCCATGCCAAACAAAGCCGCCACGGCAAAGGTGTAGTCTGGGGGTTAGAGGTCACAGAATAAAAAAAGTAGTTACTTTGGGTTGACGAGAACACGGGAACTACAATCATTTGTAGTCTCAATGGTGCAGTTCCGGTTAGTCGGAATGCTTGAAGAAATCGCCATAAGCGACTCAGCCCAGGTAGGAATAGACATGATGGCGGTTGTAATAGCGATAGCCTGTGGAGACAGACACAGCACAATGACACAACAACATTCACCTATAGTTTCACCTAGCAGTATACAACTCCTATTGACACCTATAGTTTCACCTAGCAGTATAAAACTCCCATTGAAATGTATTATCTGCTACTTTACGACTTAAATAAAAGAGCTGTAAAGTCAACCTCTAACAACACATTATTGTAAGTTACATGCAGACCTCGGTCAAATTCAATCATTCATTTGTATTTATATTTGAAAATATTGTTTCCACTGTATTTTAATATTTGTTTTTGAATAAATACACAGCTCCAAAACAAGCCCTTGTATTAACAGTATTTGTTTATTCAAATACTCTTTCAAATATTATTAGGACATTTTTTCCAAATGCTTATTTGAAATACTGATTTAAACTACTTTTGAAATATTTTTTTGAAATATCTTTCAATATTAGAAGAAAGAACATACAGTATCTTTCAACTGATTTCACTTATTTATCTCAATTGCCTAATGAGTGGGTTGGGCGGGGCCAGATTGTCCCAGTGATCTATGAATGAAATTCAAGAGCCGTTTTTTTTACAAGATTCTTGTTTATTGTAAAGGGAATTTGTGGTGGTGTGAAGTACTTTTAAGTAAAAAATACTTTAAAGTACTACTTAAGTTGTTTTTTGGGGGTATCTGTACTTTACTATTTATATTTTTGCCAACTTTTACTTCACTACATTCCTAAAGAACTTTTTACTATTGGTATCCAATTGTTGTAGTAGCTACTATCTTGTCTCATCGCTACAACTCCCGTACGGGCTCGAGAGAGACGAAGGTTGAAAGTCATGCGTCCTCCGATACACAACCCAACCAAGCCGCACTGCTTCTTAACACAGCGCGCATCCAACCCGGAAGCCAGCCGCACCAATGTGTCGGAGGAAACACCGTGCACATGGCCACCTTGGTTAGCGCACACTGCGCCCAGCCCGCCACAGGAGTCGCTGGTGCGCGATGAGACAAGGACACCCCTACCCAACCCGGGCGACGCTAGGCCAATTGCGCGTCGCCCCACGGACCTCCCGGTCGCGGCCGGTTACGACAGAGCCTGGGCGCGAACCCAGGGACTCTGATGGCACAGCTGGCGCTGCAGTACAGCGCCCTTAACCACTGCGCCACCCAGGAGGCCTGAAAATCCATTTTTGACCCAGGTCTGGTAATATGATCTGTATGACAACTTTACAACCATTTAGAACACTAACACTGCGCTCTACTTTCAAATTGACATTCCTTTGCACAAATAAAATATTTGCACTGTTACACTGGTAAAATACATTAGCCAAAGAAACCAGGCTTTAGGTTAACAACAAACGGGCACTTTATACTAACATTATACAATTACCACTCCTGTATGATTAGTATGCTTACCAGGAATTATTGTTCAGGAAAGCTGCAAGTCTTCAAATGATCAGAAAACAAAGCTGGTGTCTTTCTTGAGTTGAAGAAGTGAAGCCACACCCCCAAGTTTAAAACTCCTACGTTCCACCTCCATCCGTTGAGGAAGGAAGAGAAGGTGCAGACCAGTATAACAACATCACACTGCCATCTAGCCAAATAATTTGTTTTTTGTTCAACTTTCAATGTGAATAGTCTCTTGGTTGTGTGGGTGCAAAACGGTACATATAGGGACAAACAATACATCAGACCACAGGAGAAGAGAGAGAGAGACACATGGTCTACGAGTCCTAATAAGGACAGACATACAGTGCCTTGCGAAAGTATTCGGCCCCCTTGAACTTTGCGACCTTTTGTCACATTTCAGGCTTCAAACATAAAGATATAAAACTGTATTTTTTTGTGAAGAATCAACAACAAGTGGGACACAATCATGAAGTGGATCGACATTTATTGGATATTTCAAACTTTTTTAACAAATCAAAACTGAAAAATTGGGCGTGCAAAATTATTCAGCCCCTTTACTTTCAGTGCAGCAAACTCTCTCCAGAAGTTCAGTGAGGATCTCTGAATGACCCAATGTTGACCTAAATGACTAATGATGATAAATACAATCCACCTGTGTGTAATCAAGTCTCCGTATAAATGCACCTGCACTGTGATAGTCTCAGAGGTCCGTTAAAAGCGCAGAGAGCATCATGAAGAACAAAGAACACACCAGGCAGGTCCGAGATACTGTTGTGAAGAAGTTTAAAGCCGGATATGGATACAAAAATATTTCCCAAGCTTTAAACATCCCAAGGAGCACTGTGCAAGCGATAATATTGAAATGGAAGGAAAGTCCCTCTAAACTTTCAGCTCATACAAGGAGAAGACTGATCAGAGATGCAGCCAAGAGGCCCATGATCACTCTGGATGAACTGCAGAGATCTACAGCTGAGGTGGGAGACTCTGTCCATAGGACAACAATCAGTCGTATATTGCACAAATCTCGCCTTTATGGAAGAGTGGCAAGAAGAAAGCCATTTCTTAAAGATATCCATAAAAAGTGTTGTTTAAAGTTTGCCACAAGCCACCTGGGAGACACACCAAACATGTGGAAGAAGGTGCTCTGGTCAGATGAAACCAAAATTGAACTTTTTGGCAACAATGCAAAACGTTATGTTTGGCGTAAAAGCAACACAGCTGAACACACCATCCCCACTGTCAAACATGGTGGTGGCAGCATCATGGTTTGGGCCTGCTTTTCTTCAGCAGGGACAGGGAAGATGGTTAAAATTGATGGGAAGATGGTTTGGAGCCAAATACAGGACCATTCTGGAAGAAAACCTGATGGAGTCTGCAAAAGACCTGAGACTGGGACGGAGATTTGACTTCCAACAAGACAATGATCCAAAACATAAAGCAAAATCTACAATGGAATGGTTCAAAAATAAACATATCCAGGTGTTAGAATGGCCAAGTCAAAGTCCAGACCTGAATCCAATTGAGAATCTGTGGAAAGAACTGAAAACTGCTGTTCACAAATGCTCTCCATCCAACCTCACTGAGCTCGAGCTGTTTTGCAAGGAGGAATGGGAAAAAATTTCAGTCTCTCGATGTGCAAAACTGATAGAGACATACCCCAAGCGACTTACAGCTGTAATCGCAGCAAAAGGTGGCGCTACAAAGTATTAACTTAAGGGGGCTGAATAATTTTGCACGCCCAATTTTTCAGTTTTTGATTTGTTAAAAAAGTTTGAAATATCCAATAAATGTCGTTCCACTTCATGATTGTGTCCCACTTGTTGTTGATTCTTCACAAAAAAATACAGTTTTATATCTTTATGTTTGAAGCCTGAAATGTGGCAAAAGGTCGCAAAGTTCAAGGGGGCCGAATACTTTCGCAAGGCACTGTACCAAAGAACATACCAAACTAAACATAGGATAAGATGTCGTGTATTATTAATAGGATATGAAGATGCTGAAGGAATGTTAGAATGGACACATAGTCTACGAGTCCTAATAAGGAAAGAACACCCCGAGCTAAACAGAAGGGGCCCATAGGATAAGATGGGCATATATTATTTTTGGGATAGGAGGAGGTCCTGCCACCATTATAAACTTAACCAAAGCGGATATGGGCGTTATTGGGCGTGAAGAAGCAGGATGGACAGATTGAAAGATAATGGTGGTGGATGGACTAAGGGAGGTTACCACATTTACATGTGGGATGGACTCATATGTTATGTGTGTATAAATACAGAGCCAGAGCTCAGGGAAAGTGTGTGTTCCGCGGACCATCTAGGCTTCTGATATGTTTGTATTAAAAGCCTATATTGACTTCACAAGTTCTTGTAAGTGTTATATTTTGAAACGATCCTCAACGACAGTTGAACATTCAGTGAGTTGTACATTTAAGTCTATCTCTCATTGGTACACATTTGTTTTCTGGTCCACAAAAAGCTCTGTAGCATAAAGAGTATAAATGCTATAAATGTGAGACAAGTTGCAGTTTTAATAAGATTTTTTTTTGTAAGCCTCCACTGTAGAATGCCAATATCTCATTTTTTGGAGAATATCAATTATGGATATATACGCATAGATTTCTTGAAGAGTACAATCTCATCCCATCGGAACTCAAAATATTTTTGCCTTGTGTGTTCCTTGTTCTTCATGATGCTCTCTGCGCTTTTAACGGACCTCTGAGACTATCACAGTGCAGGTGCATTTAAACGGAGACTTGATTACACACAGGTGGATTGTATTTATCATCATTAGTCATTTAGGTCAACATTGGGTCATTCAGAGATCCTCACTGAACTTCTGGAGAGAGTTTGCTGCACTGAAAGTAAAAGTTCAAGGGGGCCGAATACTTTCGCAAGGCACTGTATATAGGGCAGCAGCCTCTAAGGTGCAGGGTTACGTAACCAGGTGGAAGCCGCATAGTCATGGCTATTTGACAGTTTGATGGCCTTCAGATAGATGTTTTTCAGTCTCTCGGTCCCAGCTTTGATGCACCTGTACTGACCTCGCCTTCTGGATGGTAGCGGGGTGAACAGACAGTGGCTCGGGTGGTTGTTGTCCTTGATGATCTTTTTGGCCTTCCTGTGACATCAAGTGTTGTATGTGTCCTGGAGGGCAGGAAGTTTACCCCGGTGATGCTTTGTGCAGACCTCACCACCCTCTGGAGGGCAGGAAGTTTACCCTGGTGATGCTTTGTGCAGACCACACCACCCTCTGGAGGGCAGGAAGTTTACCCCGGTGATGCTTTGTGCAGACCTCACTACCCTCTGGAGAGCCCTGTGGTTATGGACGGTGCAGTTGACATACCAAGCTGATGCAGCCCGAAGGATGCTCTCTACTGCGCATCTGTAAAAGTTTTAGCTGACAAGCCAAATCTCTTCAGCCTCCTGAGGTTGAGGCGCTGTTGCGCCTTCTTCACCACACTGTCTGTGTGGGTTGAACTTTTCAGTTTACCCAATCTGTTCTTAGGATGAAACTGAGAAATAAGTTGTGTAGAAAGTAAACATCCGCACCTCGATGGTGCTTATGTCTGCATAATAAGGGAGGAGGAAAAACATGGCAACTTCTGACTATTTCTAGTTTAGCATTTGATGTCAACGGAATACACTGCCCGATTTACATAATTAGAAAGAGGAGATTCTCTTGTGATTAAAATGGTGTCCAATTTAAAATCTAAGTATACACATTGCGAGATATTTGGCAAAATAGACAGACTTACCGATATTTCCTTATAGGAAACAATGGGAAGACCTCAGAGTTCCACGAGTCATTTTTTGTTTACATTTAAACTACCAGCAATGTGGGCAGGTCTCCTATACAACAATAGCAAATCAGGCATTGTGAAGTAGAACAATAGGCTGGGAATAGAACGTTTGGAAGGCGGGTTGGTGCCACGGGGCTCAATAGAACTAATAGGAGCTGGCAGGGAGAAAAATGCCCTACATTTAAAAAAATGATTACTTCTAAACAACGGCAAGCAGCTGGGACATACGGTAATATTATGAAACTGGGCTCCACGGCAGATGCAATTCACTTTTTATTTAAAAAAATAAAAAATGCATTGTTAAAATATGTCATGTGTCCAGCCTATTAGGAGGTGAGTGCAAATCAAGAGGCGCCTCACAACTGCACTTGCTCCTCAAAAAAGTTTGGTGTTCAAAACACTCTTGCTCAGGTTCCGTTTCTGCCAGTTATTGTGGCATCCCCTTACCACGTTTTGAGGAGTGGAACTGAGTTAGTTTTCACTAGCTAGCTACCTATTGGCCCGGAAGTCCCCCACGACAAAAATAAATAAACAGACCCCGCACATATTTCCGTTGAAAATGAGGTGAATAGAATGCTCTTCAAGCCAATCAGAAAGGAGTATTCAACAATGCCATTGCATAACGTATGATAACTCCCAACTAAGGGCTGTTCGCCTAGAGCCGGTGACAACTCTTAGGGGGGAGTTATCACACGCTAATCCCTGGGTTCGAGGGCATTATTCCTTATAAAACAGTTGGCAACATATTTAT